>NC_133331.1:201593954-201677546 GCF_042186555.1 Aquarana catesbeiana
CTGTACCCAAATAAGTTGATGTCATTTCCCCCCTCCCCACAAATAGAGCTTTCTTTTGGTGGTATTTGATCACCTCTGTGGTTTTTATTTTTCGCACTATAAACAAAAACAGAGCAACAATTTTGAAAAAAAAAAAAAAAAAAATTATATTTTTTACTTTCTGCTATAAAACATATCCAATAAAAAAGTAAAATATCAAATGTCTTCATCAATTTAGGCCAATATGTATTCTGCTACATATTTTTGGTAAAAAAAATCCCAAACAGCGTATATTGATTGGTTTGCGCAAGTGTTATAGCATCTACAAACTTTTGGGTATTTTTATGGAATTTAAAAAATTTTTTTTTTCTTACTAGTAATGGCGACGATCATCGATTTTTGGCGGGACTGCGACATTACAGCAGACAAATCTGACACTTTTTTGGGAACATTATTACAGTGATCAGTGCTATAAATATGCACGGTTACTGTACTGACACTGGCAGGGAAGGGGTGAACACCAGGGGCGACCAAGGGGTAAGTGTGTTCCCTGAGAGTATTTTCTAACACTGTGGTGGATGGATTGACTTGTTTCCTCTGTGGGGAACCATCACAGGTGGCCAGCGGACATCTCGTCCACCGGACCCAATGATTGGCTCCCCCCTCTGGCATGCCCACATATGCTAGTGCAAGAGCACAGGTACGTCGATTCGCGCAGCCGTGCCACCTTGCCACTGTACAACTGCGGTGGGCGGTCAGCAAGTAGTTAAATGTGGAGCTTAAAATATTCCTCTAAACCAGCCTTTTTCAACCAGGGAGCCCAGGCACCATGGGGTGCCTTGAGGTTTCTTCAGGGGTGCCTTGGCAAAATGCCTAAAAATTGCCCCAAATTGTATACAAGCCAGCAGATGGATGAAGCCTGCAATTTATTTACACAAAGCCACGGGTTTTCATCGTGCACCATTACAACCTTCTAGCCATCGGCGTCCTAACAACCAATGACTCTCCCCTGTCCCTCTCTGCCAGTGCTGGGGTCACATTAGCTGAGTGATGGAGAAAAACTGAGGGAGAAGAGAAACATTGGAATACTAGTCAGTACCAGAATAAAATCACCTCTAACGCTGGGTGTTCTATGTGTGGCTGTTGATGTATTGTGTAAAACTATTAGAATTGTTTGTTACATTTTAAAATGGGGTGCCTCGAGACTGTCCATAATTTTAAAGGGTGCCTTGACTGAAAAAAGGTTGAGAAACACCGATCTAAATGTCCTAATGTGCATGGATACATATGTTAACACTGAGCTGCTTCTGCAGGCAAAATGCTAAACTCCTCCAGAAGCAGCATTTTTTTAAAGGAGCTTAAAAATGCTATATTTACTCATGTGAAAAGAATAAAAGGAGTATATTTTACTTCATTCTAGTTTTCAGATTGAATATTTGGACTCTGTGCATCTGCAGTCTCCCACAATGGTTGCCTGCTGGGTATAAAATGAGCCATTTCTCCCAGTATTCACAGATTTCTAGGGATTCTTGCTTTACTAGCTAGAGAAGAAAGGCAGACACAAACACAAGCCTTCTACACCACACATTTTAACGTTAGCATATGTAAAAGGTAAACCTATACACCACGTTTTATAGTTTTCTGTAAGGAAAACAATTATCTACCTGTATGGTTATAAACATCCAGTATTTTAGACATCCCTATGAACACTGTGGTTCTGAAAATCTGTGCGATATCATCGCTTTGTTAGCGTTCAGTTCATTGGCAAGACCATGGCAAAAATTTGGTTGGAAATTTTAAAGGATAAGTTTACCTTTCGTAACATGTTATGTTATATGCATAGGTGTGCGCAGCCTAATGCATTAGGGTGTGCACCCTTAAGCTCAAACACACATATGCATGTGTATGTATCTACATATATATGACTCCGACATAATTAATCTTCCTGCTGGCACAGTGAAAGAGAAAAAGATAAACACTTCTCTTATGGCAGAGCCAGTAAGAGGGAGATCTTTCCCATGTTCCTGTTGCTACACAGAACGATAACACTATTGAGCATGGGGGGATTAGGGTGTGCCTGGGCACACCCGGCATACCCTTATGGTTATATGTAATACCCATATTCTGGGTGTAATATGTTACAAAACGGACAGGCCCCCACTTCCCCCCTCCGACAACTACTGGGGTCATCCCCCCCCCCCTCGATCTGACAGCTAGTGGGGATCTTCGTTGCCCCCCCCCATTACCCCCCCTCTGACAGCTAGTATGGATCTCTCCCACCCCCACCCATCCCCCCTCTGACAGCTAGTGGGGATTACCCCCCAATCTGACAGCTAGTGGGGATCCCCCCTGCTAGCATCACTCATTCACAGTCCTCTGTGAATGGAAAATTACAAGTCCCGGGCACACAGATACACTGACAGGTCTGCAGGAGACCTGCATGGCACCAGCGATCTGCTGATCCCTGGTGCAATTTCAGAAACAAAAAATAACACATGTAAATTAATGCACAATTTTGTTATCTGCAAAAAAGTGCATTTATTATTTTTTGTTAAAAGATGAACTTATCCTTTAAGCAGAACTGTAGGCAAAACTTTTTTTTTTTTTTTTTTTTTTTTTAGATTTTTGGATAGAGTAAGAGAGGGTTATTACCTCTAACATATTGTTTTGCTATCGGTGTCTGATTGGGGACATTTTCCCTCACTTCCTGTACCAAATCCAAAACAGGAAGTGGGAGAAAATCTCTGAAAATGAAGGTAATGTCTTGACCCCCCAGGTAATGAGAATATGTGTCTCCATTGGAACAATTTCCCCTCTATTACTTTTCTGGGGGCAACCCAAAATTTTTGGACTTAATTTTACTTACACTTATAATGGTAAACAGGACAAAAAGAGGGTGAATCTCCCTAATGGGGGCACAGACTGCAATAAAAACCTGACAGGTGTTCTAATCCCCCTCCGCTCTATCCAAAAACAAAAAGAACAAAACACAATTTGTCTTTTGTTACACTTTAAGAACCCTGCAGAAAGAGAGGACACAATGGGACAGAAATGTGCCAAGGAAAAACAAGGAGGTCATACTGGGGTATAACTTGGGTTTTAGAAGGAACTAAACCCTTTTGGAAGAAAAACTGTTAGGAGGGAGGCTTTTCTGAAATATGTTTTGTAGGTCACTGATGCCATAAATCTCATTATGAGAGCCAGGACAAAAACGTCAATGCATTGAAGTTACGTCATCCCAGGTCATCCAATTAGGATGACCAAGACACTGAAACCAGAGGACGACCACACAAGGAAGACCAGGGGGTGTATGAGTGTCACATCGCTGGAGGGCACTTTGAGTGGCAAGTATGCAATAATGCACAAGTATTATTACTATTGTACAGGATTTATATAGCACCAACAGTTTGCGCAGCACTATACAACATGAGGGCAGACAGTACAGTTACAATACAGTTCATACAGAAGGAATCAGAGGGCCCTGCATGGTTTGTATACTTGCACATTATGGCAAGATTCCTAGGAATCCATATAGATTAAGTTCCAATTTAATGTAATCCAGTTACCAGGTATAATAATACAGCAGCAGTACTCCGCAAAAGATGCTTTCTTTGCATCCCTCTGGTGGGCATTGTGTAGAAACATTGCTCTCTTGAAGAGCTCCAGGGGCCACCACTATCCAACACGTCTTGGTGTGTCCCTTGCGTGAAGCTGTAGTTCCTCTTACCGATCCCTATGACACTAATGGACACAGCATAATTGGATTGCAGCGACCCCCTAGAGCTCTTCCAGAAGAGAAATTTTGAAACCTCACCTGCTGCTGAGGTAAGTAAAAATGCTTTGTTTTTTTAGTGGGGATTCTGCTATATGTTCTTACATTTGGTGACAGAGCAGGCAGTATATATATGTTTTCATGATAATGCCATTTAAAAAGGATGGCACCTAGACATACAAAACAGCCAGTAAACAATAAGTTGTGAGCAATGCAAAAATAAAAGCAGGGTGAGAAAAGGTGTTAGTTAAATTAACATTATCATGCTCTGTAGGTAAAAACTGTATTTAACATTGACCTATAAATGCACTACTTATCATGAATACACACAATTATACAGAGGTTAAGAGAAAGAGTGCAAGTGTAAGATCGCGATGTACATTCATTTAGCATCAAATGCTTTTACATATTTTTTCCTTTTTTAAGAGCAAATTTCAGGATAAGTCTAGGACATGCCATCATTTTAAAGCAAACAATGAATCCTTCACATCATAGACAATGCGGCTCTGTGCTGCTAAATAAAAACAACAAATAAAAAAGGTGGTGGCTCTTCTGACGATCTGGTGTTCAACACCTTTTTATGGACAGTTTACTTCTACTTCTCTATATGATGTGTTTAAGAGAAAGCTAATGGTCATGTTTTCCACCCATACTGACAGGTCATAGGTCATCCACATTCTAGGGCAAAGGAGAGTAAACAGACATAAAAAAGTGAGTAAAATGCAAAGTGTGTAAATATAATTAAACTGCTCAGGGTTACAAACTTTTCAGGCCACATAACACTACACAGACAGTAATAATGTACAATTTAAAAACTAAAATGAGTGAAAAAGACAATAAGTAAAACAGAACAAAATTTCAACAATTAAATTCTGTCAAAATAAAAAAACAAAACTAAAAAAAAAACACTTGTTTAGATAAGTTAACGTGTTCAAGATCCTCTAGTAATTAGAAAGGGTAGGTCCTGAAGGGTGTATAAGAATAGAAAAAATAAAATATATTATTTTAATACAAGATTTATATAGCACCAACAGTTTTACGCAGCGCTTTACAACTTGAGGGTAGAAGGTACAAATACATTACACTTTAATATAGTAGGAATCAGAGGGCCCCTGCTCCTTAGAGCTTACAATCTAAGAGGGAAGGTACAAGTTAATAACTGTTAGGTGGGGGCCAGATAGGCTTCTCTGAAGAGATGAGTTTTCATCTCTACATTTATATATGAGTAGATTAAGGAACTTGTGATTTCCGAGTTTGTATTTTCCAAAGGAAAACAAGAAGTGTCAGGAGATAAGGTTAGCAAAGACCACTGAGATCAGCAGAATGTAGTGGCTTGGGGGCATATACACAGTGCTCAGAGAGTTACTGTGATGATTTAAATGGCTACATTTGTTGTCTGACCTAGAGCATACATGTAAAAAGACTTATCTGACCACAGTATACCTTTAACAGTATACACTACTGCCCATCTCACAGAGTGCCGGTTCACATATATGCGATGTGGGAACAGCGCGATTCCAGCGCAGGTTTCCGCATCGCATGTCATCTACCAGCGGTTCACACTCTCATTTCCAACCTGCTGCGGGTGTCAATACACCCCCAGATCGGTTCGCAGATCGCAATGCGAACTGCCAAATGGTGCAGGAATCGGATCACATGGGCTGCAGAGCTGGAGGTGTGAACACCCATGCGATTCGATTGCAGTGTGAACTAAAAAAAAGGGTCCTGCACCATTTTGGTGCAAATGGGATGGGAATTCAGCCATACAATCGGTGTGGCTGAATTTGCATTGCACAGACATCACATGTGATCTGCATGAAATATCTGAGCGCACAAGTGTAAACCCAGACTAAAGATACACTACTGCTGATCAGGCCAGAGTACACCTTAAGGGCCGGTTCACACGGGGGCGACTTGTCAGGCGACCTAGCCGCCTGACAAGTCGCCTCCCGTTCCGTACAATGGAACCGTTCTAATCGGAGCGACGCAAGTCGCTCCGACTTAGAAGAAAGGTTCCTGTACTACTTTGGGGGCGACTTGCATAGACTTCTATACAGAAGTCGTCTTGCAAGTCGCCCCGGCAGTCGTGTGCAGGTCGCCTCTGTGAGGCGACCTGCAAGTCGTGCCGCGTCTAGTGTGAACCGGCACTAAAAGAAAACATCAGAAAATACATAAATAGTATACTTTTTTTTTTTTCTTACTAAGTCTATACAAACTACACAAACAATGCTTAAGCATTTTGAAAACACCTACAATTAGCACAGATTAGAAAAAGTGTTCCATGACAACCTATACAATTTTTTTTTCTCCCCCTGGACCTTTTGAATAAAAAGAAAAAGAGGTAATCTCTTGGAAACGACAGAGCAGAATAGTGAAATCTGATCCACTACTGACAGACCAGATGTCATTCATTAGATTATACATGAGAACTTAGATCACAAATGACACCATATAAGTCATTTGGCCAACCAACCAAACTTAAAGTGTTACTAAACCCACAACAGTAAAATCTGTCTGTATATGCAGAAACCGTGCAGTTTATCACTGACCGTGGTATACAGAGCAGCCAAAAAGGTATTTAGTGGCAATATTTTAATGTAAAAAGAAGATTTATAAGCTGTGGGCACTGTGGGGGGGGGGGGGCAGATAAACTATTTCCATACTACTGGGTTTAGTAACACTTTAAGCCAGCCATACGTGGATCGGAATTCAGTTGTTTATGTATGGGCACTCTGTAAAGATGTCGATCTACCAGCTACAGCTGTTGGCACTAATCATTGTATTCTAACTGCGGGGAAGTCTCCCCACCATCAGAACACACTAGCACAGCGGGAGGATTCCCCCATCCTTACTGAATGTAGGACGGGGAAATCATATTTTTTTTTTTTTTGTAAAAAAAAAAAAAAAAAAAACCCCAAAAAAAGGAAGATGAATGCATGGGCTGCCTTCGGTCAGCCATACACTGTTCGAATCTCAGCTGGTTCAGCAGGAACCAACCAAGATTCAAACCATTATTGGGCAGGCTGAATGTACCAAGTTGATTGATCAACTTGGGTGCAACCAGCCTGCCGGATTCACTTGAGATTATCGCAATGGCGAGAAGACAATGGCCTGATAGGAGGAACACTGTGTTGATGGGGTAATCAAGTGAATTTCTTTCCTGCAACCCATGGTCTAAGAAATGTGCTCTGTGTATGGCCGGCCCTTAGTGGTGTGATATAGCTTAAAGGTTGAACCAGATTAGAATAGAAACACTGGCTATTAGACTTGTGTCAGATGACAACTGTTTCTACAAAATCTCTAACTTTTAATATAAGAAGTGTAAACACTGAGTAGAAATGAGAAATGTTCATTTTATATATACCACGACTTTCAGATGCATGCATTTTCAGAAATTTTTCTACTTGCTCATCTTTTTAGCATTCCTAAACATACACTAACAAATTATACTTTTTGGTATGAAACCCATTGTTTGCCAGTAGACCAATTCCATTCTACTAGACGATCTATTAGCACTGAAAAGGTTAACAAGAACATTAAGTTCTGCCTCCTTCTGTGATGTCTGGTGATTCCCAGAGGTAAAGAAAGCTGCACTTAGCCAACAGAAGGAGGGGGAGGATGGAAATAAAGCCAAGTCTAACCTTTGTGAGGAAAGTGAACCTGAGAACCTTGAGCTTGGACAAAGAAGTTACTTCTACTAAATTCTAAGCTGGCCATAGACTGGGAATTTTTTGGCTGGTTTCTGAATGCCATAGACCAGCAGAGAAACACAGGCAAAAAAACATTCTGCTCATCTTTGAACATCCGCAGGGTTCTTGCAAACCTAACCTGGCACTCACTGTACAAATTTTAGTTGATTCCTGAGAAGATTGGCTCAGTGATTGGCCTGTTGGCCACCTACCGCTCGACATTCCTCAATTAGAAAATCAAAGAACCCTGGCAGACACCGGTCATCCAAAAAGGGCCGACTATCAAAATACAATGGCCTCAGTGGCAAATTCGTCCATCTGCACTGTATAGTGTGGAATTGAGAAATCTGGTAGTCGAACTGAAAAAAAAAACAAAAAAACAAAAAAAATCACAGTAAAGAGGATGGGTCAGTGTAGCTCACACAGATTATCCATCAAGTTGGAATACTTTATTATTGCCCTCAGCATAGCTATACCCTTGCTAACCCTTGCATGCAAGTAATGCTCAAATTGGCTGTATTCCCTTCTTGGATTGTGCAGGATGAAAAGATTTGCCTGCACTTTTTTTCTTTTATAGCACAATCACAATGTCTATATACCTGGTCAGTTTTCATCTTTTGTAGGTATATTACCATTGTTGTTACATTACTTAAAGTGGACCTTCAGTCATTTTTCATCTTTCCATCTATAAAATCTTCTGTTTTAACTTTGGATAGTAAAACATTTTTTTCTGCCACTTCAAACTGTGATGGCTTCTGAGATTCAAATTGTGTATGGCCAAGCCTAAGATGCACTAGCAAATTTAGATGGAATTGACTAACAAATTGAACTCCAGCTAACACTTTTTAAGCCATTACAGAATTTTTTTTTCCTTTTGCATAAAAATTAATTAAAGCTGGCTTTTGTACCTCCAACTACCACGTTTGCTGGACAGCTTGGTCTGTTATTTTTTAACTACCTTGAACAGACCAAGTTGTTCAACAAAAGTGGCAGTAAGGGCATTGGAGCAAATTTTAATACAGACAGGGGTGCTTACAATGTGATGACCCAGGATGACATACGACAGCTTATCTTTATTTATGAAAAACCCAAATAGAGAAAAAACTTTCTGTAACTGCTTAAACATGTTAAGCTGGATACACACTATACAACTTATGTTGTTTGGTTTCCTTTCGATTTACCTTCAACTATTTAGTGCAAGGGCCTGTCTGATTGCATCCAAATTGAAAATGTTTAGGTCTGACCTCATATTATATGTTTTTGGTAACTCTAAAGGAAAATTTTTTAAAATAAATAGTGTGTATCCAGCTTAAGTTGGCGTTTAGCTTTACTTTGTTGTTCAAGTCAAACTAAAATTGCTAGTGCATCTAACGCTTCCTTCTCAAAGGGTGGCAATGCTGCTGTCCAAGGGTGTTCTCTGTTGCTCCTCCATCCAGAGAGGAGACACCCTTATGCCTAGTACACACTATCTGAAAATCGGGCAAAAAACAAAAATCGCTTTTGAATTGATTGTACGATAGTCTGATTGTTAGTACACAGCTTTTGAGAGCCGATCATGACAGTTCATCCAAAATTATTTGAAGGGACAAACACAAAAATGTCTCTTGTACGATACTAGAATGACCGATTTTTGTGTAATTGGTACAGTATTTGTCTAAAAAAAAAATGCTTGGAAACTAAAGACTAGCAAATTTAGTTACAGTAATTGTATTGTACTGTAATTCCATCACTTCCAAAGTTGTATTCTGTCATACAAGAATTTTTGTAACTTTAGTAACCACTTCATTTTCGATAGGAGATTAGCATGTAAAAAAACCTGGATGATAATTGGTCCGATATTCTCATTGTGTGTATGAGGCTTAAGACTTAGACCAAGGACATCGAAATGTTGTCCCATCATTCCTCTACTTGTGGGAGTCATGCTTGTAACTGTTAGCCTTGCAATGCCTCATGGAACTTGTAGCTTTGCAACAGCTGGAGGGCCACTAGTTTGAGACCCCTGACTTAGAGGCTTAGAAATGTTACTGGCTGGATCACCCAATGTAAAAAGGGAAAGAAAAAGCCATTGGTAAGCTGTAATATAGTACAATTTTGTTTTTGGGTTTACTACAGCTTTAAACAGGAGACAAATTTTATAGCACTGGCTGGTTATCACTTCTATAGAGACAACAAATATTTACATGCATTTTTTTCACAAATCATACAATAAGAGTACCAGACAGGTTACATAGTTAGTCTGGCTGAACTAAAGACACAGGTCAATCCCGTTCAACCAATAAAAGGTGTAAATATAAAGCACTAGAACAAAGTGTATTTCTACCGTTACAACCTAACAATGAGATAATAGGTGAGTGGCACTGGACACAGTTTTCACCCAGTGCTGCTCATCCATCCCTGTATGCGAAAACTCAGATGACACGTGTACAGCCGCAGCCTGTCATTGATTTGTACAGGCGGCTGTATACAAAAACCTGTCACTCCCAGTTGCATAAGCACATGGCTCTTCAAGCTGTATGGGCTGTCTGTGTGAATGGGGATTAAAATTGCAACGTACCTTCAGATCTTTAACTCACCATTAGGACGGGACAGACAATGTGCACATCCACTTTACAACGGACAATGAAGATCTGCCAGCAGTTTACAGCCAGGGTTGGTTCTAACTCAGGGCTTTTTTTCAGCAGGAACTAGGGGGAACTCAGTTCCACCTCCTCTGGCTCAGGTCTTCTGCTCCCCGCTCACCACTATCACTTGGTAACACTGAAGTCCAGCTTCTGCCTTTACAAGTGATAACTTATCTCCCAGTAGCTCCCACAGGTCAGATCTCCTGCGCAGATCCCACTGAGTGCCGGGCAGGGACCAGGGAGATACAGAACAGGTGCCCAGGGTTCAGTGCAGTCATGGGCAGGAGAGGGTGCATGTTAGGCTGCACCCTCTGTGGTCTCCATTTTTTCCCTGGTGACCAGTTGTTGATGCTCCTACTGCATGATCTCCCTTGCAAGTGACTGTAGTATAGTATAGTATGCTGGGAGGTACTACAGCCAGATAGGTGTTTCAGCTTAATATTGCAACAAAGGTAAAACATGACAGATGGTGGAGCTTTTTAAGGAGGGGGGAGAAGATGAGGGCAGTGGAGGGAGGGGGTTGTATGCAGAGGGAAGAGCTACTATTTGATGCCATTTGGCAGGTATGTGTGTGTGGCAGGCATGGTTGAGTACCTGCACCTATTCTCTGAGAAAAAAAACCCTGGTTCTAATAACTTCCCAGTCCCATACTTCACATTACATAGAAAACAAAGGCTTCCATAGAGTAAGGTGTTATCCCAATTTGGCTTCAAAAGTGGAAATACATTTTAACCATTTATGGAAAGTAAAACACCTGTGCTGACTCTATCACTAACTGATTCTTGGGGCTGTGAATAAGTCGAAGAGAAAATCAATGGGCTTTGTACTGCAAAACTGTTCATTATGACAAGAAAACTGCAGCCGAATTGATCTGTTTAAACTGAAGAATGTCACGGAAGCTCAGAATCGTCTGTAGTATGGGAAGAATTGTGAAGATCTGAAACAGCTAGCTAGTCAGGCAGGCTTGGAATGATGGGCTGATCATAGGGTTGCCACCTCATCCCTTTAAACCCCAACACCTTTGAATTACACAGGTTCTGAGGCTAATTAAATGCAGATAAGGCACTGAGTTTAATTACCACCTTAATCAGCCACAGAACCTGTGGAATTAATATGTCCGGGTTTAAAGGGATGAGGTGGCAACCCTAGCTGATCTGCTGTTATCTATCCCTAGCATTTGTTTACCTTCACACAGGAAGTGCTTACAAAGAATGACCAGTCTCACCACTCACAGATCTATATAAAAGGTCAGCTATAGACTATAGAAGTTTTTGCTAATGATGAAGCCAGATGGTGTTAGGTGTTCCAAACAAGGGAGGGAAAAAAAACAAAAAAAAAAAACCACATATGAATGTTGCAACCAGGCAATTCTGCCTTTATGCAAAATAGCACTTAAAAGAATAGCCAGACTTGGGGTTTACAACTCATTGTTTACACCAATCATAAAGAGATTAAGCGGTTATTTTCTCTACTATGGAAAAAAAGATCTGCAATGTAGTCCCAGCTCAGAACCTGCCAATACTACCGTTTACAAGAGCTTTTCCTAGGGCTGGCAGAATATTTGGGCATTGTAATGTTTAAAATCAGGCCCATTAAAGGGCCAAGCACACTGACATAAATGCCTATATGTGGCCATTTTCCCTACTACAATAGGAATTTGCATATTTATTGCCCAGCTATGGATAGAACTCTGATAAAAAGGTAACAATGGAAGGAAAATAACAAAAAAAATTTCCTTAAAACCACCAAAATGCGAAAAAAAAATCTCTGCATATCTTATGTTTCGCAAACCCTCATCAAATATTAGATTGTAAGCTCTTCTGAGCAGGGCCCTCTTAATCCTATTGTATTGTATTATAACTGTATTGTCTCCCTTTTATATTGTAAAGCGCTGCGTAAACTGTTGGCGCTATATAAATCCTGAATAATAATAATAATAATAATTAATACATTATTGTGTTAATTCCACTTGTCAGCTCTCATTAATGCTTATGTATAGAAGATCATCAATTCTGGCATTTTTAAGCACTGTTGCTGTGAACTGCCCTTAGGAGTGCCGTGCTGATCACTATGATGCCTCAGAACATCGCCAGCTTTCTAGGGTTCACTGTTCTAATTCAAAGTCATTTGGAAAAGTTGCACCCATACTAGAAGAACACATTTCTCAAGGATAGTTCTGGTCTCCATATTACCAATAGCATTTACTGCACAAATAACACACAAAACATATCAAATAAAAGCTCCATCAAGCAAGAAAAAAAAAAAAAAAAGAGAGAGAAAAAAGGCACACCGGCTGTTATTTGTTTGGTGAAGTAGAAGTAAACGAGGCAAAAACTCTGGAAGTAGGAAAAAAAAAAAAAAGTAAAACTAGCAACACTATAATAAAGCTGTATGAATGGAGGTCTCCTAATCCATAAAGTTATAACACCTACACACTGCACTACAAAGCATTACAATGTGGACATTGTAACTTGAATTGAAACTAAACCCAAACATTTTATACAAACGGTCAGTCATAACATTATGACCACTGATAAGTAAAGTGAGTAACATGGATTATCTTGTAACAATGGCATCTGAACATGGGTGGGTTATATTAGGTCACAAGTGAACATGTTGTTCCTGAAGTTGATGTGCTAAAAGTAGAAAAAAAAAAATGGGCAAGCTTAAGGACTTGAGTGACTTTGACAAGGTCCAAATCGCAATGAATAGAGGTCTTGGTCAGAGCAACTCCCAAACTGCAGCTCTGGTGGGATGTTCCCAGTCTGCAGTGGACAGGACCTACCAAACATGGTCTAAGGAAGGAAAACTGGTGAATCAGAAACAGGGTCATGGGTGGCCAATGGCCATTGATGAACGTGGGGCGCAAAGGATGGCCCGTGAGGTCTAATCCAATAGAAGAGCTACTAGAGATGAAAAAAAAAAAAAAAAAAGAATGCTGGTTCTGATCGAAAGGTGTCAGAACACACAAATGCATCACAGTTAGTTGTATATGGGGCTGTGTAGCCACAGACAGGTCAAGATGCCCATGCTGATACATGTCCACATCCAAAAGTGCCTACAATGGTTCCTTCTATACACAAAGAAAAGGAAAAAGCATAGCCACCCTGTGACAGAAGTGTGGAGAGCTACACCTCCCCCGATGTTATGGTGAATAATGGATACGGGAGGTGTTCCGTAGTCCTGCTGCTCCGCCATGGAAACAGTACAGTGAGCAAAACCCTAGGACAGGAGTTGTGTTATTCACAGGATCTCCAGGAGGAAATAAACGGGAACAAAGTCTAGGAAAAAAAGAAAACCAATGTAGACATCTGTGTAATTTATATACAAAGTTAGAGTACATTCTTTGGTAGAACAGCATTTGAAAATCTTAGCCCTGCTTTCAGCTTCAGCGAGTTTCCTCCTTGTGGCTGTTGGGCAGCTGTCTGTCACCCTGAAGCTGCCTTCCTCTATAGCACACAGCACTGAACATGTACACATGCAATGATGATATGTAAATAAACACTGAGCCTGAGTGTTATGCAGCAAATCACAAGCAGGAACACACACAAAAGACTGATGGAGAAAATGAGGTACAGCTCACAAGCCAGAAAAAGATTCAGATCAACTGGTGCAGGAGGGCTTGATGCAAAACAGAAGATGGAACAAAGGCATATTAAACCAATATTTTATTTCCAAATCAGGAAATATAGATCGAGAGACATAATGCACAACATCCACAACAAAGCTTTGTAGAAAATGTCACTCTGGACTGTAGACTCATGACAGAATACTACATTATATATTTAGCCAAGGGCTACCATCAGAAACACAACATTTTAAACATTGTAGTAAAGAAAATAGGAGCAAGAATCAGGAGTGACAAACTGTTAGCAATAAAGGGATATTAAACCCAAAAGCAAACATTATATTGCAGCTTACCAATTCTTAGATGTGGTGGCTGTATTCATTTTATTTTTATTTTTTTTATTTTTTTATTTTTTTAAGCCCTCTCCTTTATTTTCACCTGGTGATCCTGCCAGTAAGTCTGCTGTTTTTCAACTCAAGCTCTCCTGCAAATGTAGCAGAGTACTGAGAGAAACCATTTACCACTAACAGGGGTGCTTACAGGGATCGGTTTTATGTAAAACCTTTAACCCAAAAGGGAAAACAAAAAAAACGGTTGCCTTATGCAACTGCTTGTGAGCTGGGGTTTGGCTTCAATTTATTTAGTGTAGCTAAATCCGCTGGCAGATCTAACACTCCCCTTTCCCCAGACTGACAATTCTGCTGTCCAAATTTATAAAAAAAAAATAAATAAATAACAAAATATATAGATTGTAAGCTCCTTGAGGAAAGGAACTGATGTGAATATATATATATATCTATATCTATATCTATATCTATATATATATATATATATATATATAGATATAGATATATACATAGATCTCTTGATGGAGCTATACAAGTATCTAGAAGATTATAGATAGAAATTTCCCACATTGTCATGTTACAACCAAAAGCATAATTGTAAATGTATTTTATTAGGATTTTATGTGATAGACCAACGCAAAGTGGCAAATTATGAGGTGAAAGGAAAATAAAATATGTGAAAAGGGTGGCGTGCATTTGTATTCACCCCCCTTTACTCTGATGCCCCCAACTAAAATCTAGTGGAACCAATTGCCCTCAGAAGTCCCCTAATTAGTAAATGGAGTCCACCTGTGTGTAATTTAAACACTTAAGGACCGCCCCACGTACGTGTACTGTGACAGGGTGGCCCTTAAGTGCGAAATCACGTACCTGTATGCGATACCTGTTGTCGGCTCTGAGCTGCCAGGACCTGCCAATTGTTCACTGGAGAGGCAGAACAACGGTCTGTCAGAGAGGAAGAACTTACATAGTTACTTAGTAGGTGAGGTTGAAAAAAAAAACCCCACAAGTCCAATGTAATACTGATTACATGTCAGTATTACGTTGTATATCCCTTTATGTTGTGGTCGTTCAGTTGCTTATCTAATAGTTTTTTGAAACTATCGATCCTCCCCGCTTATACCACCGCCTGATGAAGGCAATTCCACATCCTTGCCGCTCTTACAGTAAAGAACCCTCTATGTAGTTTAAGGTTAAACCTCTTTTCTTTTAATTTTAGTGAGTGGCCACGTTATTAAACTCCCTTCCGCGAAAAAGTTTCATCCCTATTGTGGGGTCACCAGTACGGTATTTGTAAATTGAAATCCCTCCTCATAACCAATATCCTCCAGACCCTTTATTAGCTTTGTTGCCTTTCTTTGTTCTCGCTCCATTTCCAGTACATCCTTCCTGAGGACTGGTGCCCAGAACTGAACAGCATACTCTAGGTGCAGCCGGACCAGAGTCTTGCAGAGCATGAAAATTATCGTTTTATGTCTGGAGTTAATCCCCTTTTTAATGCATGCCAATATTCTGTTTGCTTTCTCATTACTAAAATCTTGTATATAGTCCCTTATCATCCCCTCCAAGAACTTGCATACTATTGATGTTAGACTAACTGGTCTAATTCCCAGGGATGTATTTTGGGTCTTTTTAAATACTGGTGCTACGTTGGCTTTTCTTCTATCAGCTGGTACCATTCAAGTCAGTAAAAATTAGGAACAATGGTCTGGCAATTACTTGACTGAGTTACCTAAGTCCCGGTGATTTATTAATGTTAAGTTTCCCAAGTCTAATTTTGATTCTGTCCTGTTAACCATGGAGGTGTTTTCTGTAATGTGTCATGAGGATAAACACTGCAGTTTTGGTTATCTTGTCTTCCTCAGAATTATTCAGAATAAATCAGAAACACAGATCTCTTTCTTCTTCCAGTTAAACTATCCCCCACACAGTTAGAAATCACTCCCTAGGAGCACACTTAACTCTTTGATCGCCCCTGATGTTAACCCCTTCCCTGCCAGTGTCATTTATACAGTGACAGTGCATTTTTTTAGCACTGATAACTATCATGGTGTCACTGGTCCCCAAAAAGTGTCACTTCGTGTCAGATTTGTCCCCCACAATCCCACTAAAAATTGCTGATCGCCGCCATTATTAGTAAAAAAAAAAAATTTATAAAAAGTCCATAAGTATATCCCTTAGTTTGTAGAAGCTATAACATTTGTGCAAACCAATCAAATAAGCTTATTGGGATTCTTTTTACCAAAAATATGTAGCAGAATACATATTGGTCTAAATGAATGAAGAAATTAATTTTTTTTTTACTTTTTTTATTGGATATGTTTTATGGCAGATAGTAAAAAATATTTTTTTTTTTCAAAATTGTCACTCTATTTTTGTTCATGGTGCAAAAAAGAAAAAGAAAAAAATGCAGAGGTGATCATACAACACCAAAAGAAAGCTCCTAAAAGGACATTTTAGGTACAGTATCGCACAACCGCGCAATTGTCAGTTAAAGTAACGCAGTGCAGTATCGCAAAAAACAGCCTGATCATTGAGGCGGTAAAACCTTCTGGGGCTGAAGTGGTTAATCTTAGCAAAAAATAGAGGTGTTCTGCGATGCCCTCAGAGGTTTGTTAGAGAATCTTGGTGAACAAACAGCATCATGAAGGCCAAGGAACACACCAGACAGGTCAGGGATAAAGTTAAGGAGAAATTTAAAGCAGGGTTAGGTTATAAAAAAATATCCAAAGCTCTGAACATCTCACAGAGCACTGTTCAATCCATCATCCGAAAATGGAAAGAGTATGGCACAACTGCAAACCTAACAAGACATGGCTGTCCACCTAAACTGACAGGCCGGGCAAGGAGAGCTTTAATCAGAGAAGCAGCCAATAGACCCATGGTAACTCTGGAGGAGCTGCAGAGATCCACAGCTCAGGTGGGAGTCCTGCAGTCCACAAATCTGGCATGGAAGAATGGTAAGAAGAAAGCCATTGTTGAAAGAAAACCATAAGAAGTCCAATTTGTGAGAAGCTATGTGGGGGAACACAGACAAGTGGAAAAAGGTGCTCTGGTCAGATGAGACCAGAATTGAACTTTTTGGCCTAAAAGAAAAACGCGATTGTGGTGGGAAACTAACACTGCACATCACCCAGAGCACACCATCCCCACCATGAAACATGGTGGTGGCAGCATCATGTTGTGGGGATGACACAGGGACAGGGAAGATGGTCAGAGTTGATGGGAAGAAAAGATAGAAGAAAACCTGTTAAATGTCTGCAAAAGACTTGAGACTGGGGCGGAGTTTCACCTTCCAGCAGGGCAACGACCCTAAACATACAGCCAGAGCTACAATGGAATGGGTTAGATCAAAGTATATTAATGTATTAAAATGGCCCAGTCAAAGTCCAGACCTAAATCTAATTGAGGATCTGTGGCAAGACTTGAAAATACCTTTAAGGTACTGTATATCTCCCAAACTACTATAAATTTTCTCACAGGTCTTGCAGAGGCGGTAAATCAAAAACAGAAGCATTCTTTTTGTCAACGTTTCTGTGAAGCTCAGTACACCTTTCTCAAGACTCTGTAGTTTTGATCCACCTCCATACCCTTTGGAATGAATAATATATATATATATATATATATATATATATATATATATATATATATATATATATATATATATATATATATATATACATACATACATACATACATACATACACACACACACACACATACATATATACACACACATACATATATATATATATATATATATATATATATATATATATATATATATATATACACACATACACACACACACATACTTATTTATTTAAAAAAAATAAAAAAATTGAAAATAAATAGCTGGCCTGCAGCCAAAGAGCCATACAGGGTGGTCCATGTAAACCTCTGAAGGCTGACAGTCTTAAAAAAAAAAAAATTACAATAATAAATGCATAGAAATAAACGATTTAATAATGGTTTAAACAAGTATATAAGGCATATACAAGAAAAGCAAGTATATGAGAAAGTAGCCTTTACAATGGAATGCCACCTTTGTGACAAATTTGATACTGTAAAGGTCATCGGTGAAAGAAACTTAAAATAGAATTCCTGAGGCCATTTCTTTCATGAAGCAGGTACCGGTTTTTGTAGTAACTCTATTACTAGAAAGGGGTACTTCTCCGTTTTCAGTTTCAGTAAACTATAATCATGCTGACAAACACCACTGAACTTTTTTCCTTACAACATGCAGGAACTGGGTAAAGAAATCAAGCGAGGTAAAAGGACATTAATGGTGTCCACAGAAATGGAAATAAGAGGTCGTTAGGCAGTGAAAGTACAACCCAACCAACTTCTGCTGCCCAGATGTTTCCCGTTTGTGTCAATAGAGAGGAGAAATGGGAAAGTAGCTGGGTAGGGCACACTATCGGCACCACTTATGTGTGGAGGTGGGAGAGCAGAAATGATAATAGTGATTGGGGCAATTTTCCTAACTTGCCTATAAATTATTCCCCCAGACAGTGGCCACCGAGTGGGGTGGGTGACCACCCATAGAGACAATATTGTTGCCTAAAAATCATGTTCCAATCACTACTGTTTCTTCCTGAGCTAAACAGTACTGGTCCAACTCACCTCCTCCCCTTTTCAAAGAAATAAAATAGATGCCCAGTCAAGTGCTCATGTTTAAGGCTAGGTTCACACTGCTGCAATCCAATGTTGATCCAACTTTCAGTACGGTTATGTAGTGCAAATTGGAGGCTACTTTGAAATGGTTTGCATATTCTATGGGGCCAAAATTGTGCTGGAATTGCACCAAAGTAGTAAAGGAACCTTTTTCAGAATTGCACGGTGAGGAGTTATATTGCTGTCATTTCCATTGTCATGCGATTCTGTGTGGCTCAAGTCACATTTGAAACTGCACTAGTGTGAACTGAGTCTTATGGTGACATGGGTGGCTGGATCCTATCTGACTAACTGGTCTTGCTCCTGTGTCTTCTTTTTTTGTCCTGAAGGAAACAGCAGATATTAAGCTGTAAAGTGACACTTTATTTTTCACTTAAAGAGCAAGTAAACTTCTATCTTTGAATTTTACCTACAGGTAGTGTGAATTCTCCTAAACGTGCGCTGATCAGGACATATTTACTGTACATGTAGCCAGTGACATCACTTCTATCAGCGCCCTGTGCCGTGACGTGCAGGAGTGATGTTATTGCGGCTCCGGCCAATCACAGAATCGGAGTCTGAAAATCCGAAAGCAAGACGGGTGAAGATGGAAGCTGGAAGGCTTCGCTTTCAGGTAAGTTTCACTTAATGTGCTAGTATGCACACTAGCTAGTATGCATACTAGCACATTATGCCTTTGCCTTGCAGGTAAGGGAAAAAAAAAAAAAACGTGCATTGGTTTACAACTGCTTTATATAGAAAAAAAAAAATTGAAATTTGAAATAGGAAGATATATAAAAATTCACACACACGACCAAAAGTCATGCAAAATAGTTTCTTGCAGTTGTACAGTCTTAAGTGTTGTTAGTTTTTAGAAAACCACTCAGGTAATAATTTAGGATCTAAGCTTAGGTCTAATGAAATAATCTGCTTCATTGTGCCTAACTTACATGTAGAGGCTCCTATTAACAGGCAGTGCCAGGAAGGCAGCAAACCAATATTCATGTTATGTGCACATCGTTCCAAGAAGGGAAGGGAAAAGGAAAAAAAAAAAACAAAAAACAATTTCAGAGAACCCTGGGAAGGACCCCAAAGGCTTTGTTTTTATATGGGGATTAGTGCAGCTGCAATGGGGCCATCTGTAGGGGATGTGGCATGCAGAGGTGGGGACAGGGAGTTCGAGTCGTTTCAGCTTTCACTCTATGTGCAATGGTGAATTTCCAGCTAACAGTTTCAGAGCCAGATCCAAGTTGGCTGGAAGACAGCGGGACATTTTATACACAGACACTGCAGGAGAAAACATGCACGGAGATATGATTTGTTGCCCATTAGATTGAAAAAGCGTCTTGTTCACTGGCAGATGGAGGATTCTAGTGTGCGGGGACATGTCACAATGGCCGTCAGCCACCTCTATTGTGTGGCACCTGCATTCTACAGGGCTGGCCCCTCGCACACACCCCTTTCCTCCAGAAACCATGCAGACATATTTTAGAGAAAAAGCCAGCTGCAGCCCTTTCACACTCTTTTCAAAGAGCCTGTCACCCCATTAACAAGCCACTTTTACACAGACTTGTCCAAAAGGCACTTGTGTCTGCAGTTCAACTCATTCTGCTATTGACTGACCCAGTCTCATAATGTGACTTAATAGCCCCCACAAAATTGGATGCTTGTCCTAGGCTGGCGTGATGCTCATTTCTGGTCCCAAATTAAGGGTTAATAGAAAATTAACAATCAATTTGATATTAAAAAGTAGTCAATGGGAAAATAATCCAGGCTTAGATAAAGCCATTTAAAAAAAGCATTCATTGGCTACTAATGTCCATGTATGCTGCTTTTTTTCCTATAGGTTTTCCTATGCTGTGTGCATTTTTTTCTGCAGAATATGAGGACCATATAAACACATTTAACATAAACATGGCTACACCCAAGTCCGGCATGGTTTATTCACAAAGTGCGTTTTTAGTCAGTTGACCACTATGTGGCATTGTTCTACTGTTGTCTAGTAACGATAAATAAGGTTACCTCAACAAGGAAAAGCAATATTGATGCTTTCATTCAGATCAATAAATACAAAGACCCAGAGAGAAATGAGTTGGTCTATGCAGAGTGACAACATATTTTTGCACTCCACAGAACAAATATAGCTACACAATATATGGTACAGCAATGCCGGATTATAGACATGGGATATGATCACAGCTTCAAAAAAAAAAAAAAAAAAATGGATACATCACTTACATTGGTGTTCTTAAAAAGAAAACATTATCTCACCCCTATGAGTGAATTAGGAAGTACTTATGTGGCTTGTAGACATTACAGCCCCTACCTGTGCCCATACTATGGACAATAAACTATTACCTATACCTAAAGCCCAACTCCTGTAAAACTAAAACTCATCTCTTGCAATGGGGGTGGGTCCACACTGCAAGGGTTAGCTGCTTCTTTATGCCTCCGGAACGGTAAAAGCATGTGGCATCTTTCACACGGACGTTCCAATCGGTTCTGCCTGTCAGTTTTTCAGATCCGAACCTCCAGTCTTCTCTATGGGGTAGCAGGAGTGTAAATGGACATGTGTCCGTTTACACCTGTCAACATCCAATCTGATTTGCCAAAAAGAGACAGATGGGGATTCCATCCAGCAGATCAGACCGGATGGCAGCCCGTTTACATCAGACCACACACAGAGGAGAGGGCTGCGTCTGTGTCCGCTCTGCATGAGCGGAGCAGACACAGACCTGTAATTTGCCTGTTCAGCGGGAATTAGTAGACAGATTCCCCCCTGAACAAGCCGATCACAGCTGCCGTCTGGGGCCTTTCACTTACATCTTCTGCTCCCCCATGCTCCAGAGATTGACTGTTTCTTGATGTCCTAATGTCCAATGCAGGGCTAAATCCCTACAGGTCCTACACGGGTCAGTTTTTTTCATTCAACCAGCAAATGTGTGGATGGGGGAATACTGCTGTGTCATTGTATTCTAACAGTGGGGAGACTTTCCCACCATCAGAATACACAGATCAGGCTATAGCCTGCAGCAATTATAAAGAGAAAATCCAGCAGGATGGTTGTACAGTGGATGATCAGTAGATCAACTTCGGTACAACCACAGAGCTCATCCATGAATCAAAATTCAGCCCTGCTGAACCTGTGCAGCTTTAGATCACCGGTGTGCAGAGAAGAGGCTGGGGGGACTGTTCTAGCAGCATAGGGGATTAGGTAAGTAAAATTGCAATCCCTATACCTAAACAAGCAGTTAACCCTTGCCGTGCGACCGTAGCCCCACTACAAGGGTGGAGTTTTAGTTTTCCTGGAGTACAGCTTTTACGAGCAATAAAAGAGCTTAAAAACATACCATTCCTGAAGTCTCTAGCTGCCTTTACTGTGAAGTAATTTCTACTCACAGAACCTCAAAGATCACACCAAAGACTCTGGAGCAAAAACACCTGCTGGTCGTTTACATTAGAGGCCTGGCTGGCTGCTAAGATTCTGTTCTCATAGTGGCTGTGTTACAAATTAGACAAATTAAAGCTAAACTTCAAGAATCATCTTTTTTTAAGCTTACATTAGTCAGAGAACAATTATATTCATGAAAAACAAAATTTTGAATTTCATCCCAAACACACCTTACCAACTGACATGCTCTGCAGCAAAAAATGCTGCATGAACCTCTTTTGATGCGTTTTTTTGCACTAGGAAGTCAATTAAAATAAATAGGCTGCTTTGGTGCAATGCATGTTAATAAGCAAGTGCCATTGCCATTCAATGGTGCATTTAGTTGTTAGAGACTGACCAAAAACATAACTTTACAGTCTTTCTTGTGATCTTTGCTAATGAACTACTTCACATTGCAAACCGCTAGAGAAATTGGGGATGGCTTGCTTTCATCAAGCTCTTTATATACTTACGTAAATAATTTAATATCCATAGTCTGGGCACAGGTGTACTTCAAACAGTAAAAGTTCATTTACAAGCACAGGTGTTTTGTGAATGCAGCGGGCCTGTAAGCAACATCATAAATTGAGCCCCTTCCTCAAGATAAGAAGCACGCGGAGAACAGTCGGTGCACTCAGCGCCTTACGTTTTGCCACATCCATAACTCACTATAACGGCGAGGCTTAAAAGCCTGTGTACAGAGTGCAGGTGTCAGGAGTATGTAATGTACAGTCAAAAGTGGGGTCAAAAGTGCATAATGTACAGAGTGTAGGGGTCACAAGTGTGTAGAGTGAACGGGCCTTGTTATCCTACAATATCCAACATGTTAAGAATTCTGCTCAGATCTGTGCTGCTCCCAAGTCTGCTCTAATCCAATTCCACAGAGATCTTCTATTTTGCCCTGATTCACACTGATGCACTGAATCGCTTGATAAGGCAAATAACATTGTTGCTGTAGAGCCTGTTCACAAAAATGCAGTGCAGCTGCAATCTGACTTTGGGAAAGGGTCCTGTGCTTCTTTGGTGTGATGCAATACAATTCTGTTGTCCATAGACTTCAACGAAAATACTTTCAAATCGTTTATCTGTCCTATTGTTATACAATTTCAGCAGGTTTTCTTCCCCAGGACAAAAATCACAGTTGTCTCCAAACTTAGTCAAAACCTCATCAAGTTGCACTGCAACTGCACTTGAAAATTGCATTGAAAATCAGATCAAAATTGCGCTGCATCAGTGTGAACCCAGCCTCAATCATGGGGATGCTGTTGTAGAAGCTTCATGCAAGGAAGCAGAGAAGTTACAGCAGTCTTAAAGCCGGCCATACATGGGTTGAATTCCGAACAAATTTTATTTTGTAAGCCAGACATTTTGTGATCTAATGGTGCCACCATTGATTTCAATTTCGAAATTCGATCAACTAAGCCTTCCATTCCACCTCACGTTGCCACAGAAAATAATTCTCGTTGCCGGTGTCTTGACGAAAAAGTTCCCCCGGGGGATAATTACCTCCCAGTACTGCGCAGGCGCAGCGCTTGCGCAGTACGAAGCACTATGGAGCCTACCAAGCCGCCGAAAATAGCCGAATGAGAGTCAGCTGTACACCGCGCCTGCGCAATCAAAACACCACATTCTAACAGATGCTCCCGATGATACGCCGCACGCTCATGCTACTCTGCAAGGGGCGTGTTTAACGGCGAGTTTTGCATGGCTGATTGCATCCGCCCCTTACCACGATATGACAGTTATAGACCCGCCCCTTGCAGAGTAGCACAAGTATCGGAAGCGTGCGGCAGCGTCGGGCACAATGTTTTGCTCATTGCGCAGGCGCCATGAACAGCCCACTCACGGCTGTTCAGCTTCAGAGATTTTCGGCGGCTCCCTTATTTTTCATACTGCGCAAGCGCTGTGCCTGCACAATACAGGGGGGTCCTTATCTGCCGAGCGGAACTTTCTCGGCAGAACACCGGGAATCTTCTTTTCTTTGTAGGTCACAGCTCATGCACATTTCTTTTTCGATTATATTTCTCACACCATTCTCCCATCATTAAATTAGAAATTTGTTTGTTTTTCCAAAGATTTCCAAAATGCCTGATCACTCAAATTCGATAGATGCACGAAAAATCGGTCGTTGCTGCAGCCCACTAATAGTGCAAAATTGGAAAGAAAATTCTTAGTTACGATTTCTTTTGGAATTTGACCCATGTATGGCCTGTTTTAGTCAGCATATGCACTGAAGATCTCCTTGCAGCCACATGTGAAAGTCGTGGTTGTAGCAGCAAATGGAATGCCACTCACCAATATGTGTAATAATTGAATGCACAGTGGGCCCCATTCTCCTTGGGGCCCGTGTGCACTGCACACACTTTGGATATGCCACAGTTTTCAGAATTTTGTTATTGATTGAATTTCAGGTAGGCGGTAGTTTACGATGTAGGCAGTAGTTTGACTATTAAAGTGGTTGTAAACCTCACACAAAATATGAACAGAGAATATCCCTCTATTAGTGTGTATTTGTCTCAATCCAGAGCATTAAGTGACAATTGTGTCTGCAGCTTCATTCCTCTGCAATCAGCATGAATCGTTTCGGACAAGTTTTCCTGGCACCAAGAGAAAAGTGGTGACAGGGGAGGAATCTCCAGCTAATTGACAGCCTCAGCTCTGTTCCTATGTGTTGTGTGGAGGCGGGGTGTTCCTTTCCTCCAATCAACTCTCAGAGCTCTCCCCACCAAGTTGTGGAGAGTGCAACTTTAGCTCTCCGCCTCCTTTTTTTTCTGAACTCTCAGAAAAGTTTTAAAATTAAACACTTTGAATGGATGTAGAGAAGAAAGGGACGCAGATAGCTCTAGAACTTATGTAGGAGCATTTATTTTATCTCTATGCATCACCCGAGGCCAGTCACTTCACTGGGTATATGAAGGGTTTACAACCAAGTTAATGCTAACTGAAGAGAGAGGGGAAGTGTTTGAGTGTTATTAACTATATGGGTAGGCAAATGATAATTGGTGTAGTACTTTGTATTGCTGCTTACAGCTCCATTTAGGTTTTGCAATATTTAGGGTTTGCTCTTGATGCCAAAAAGGTCTACACCAACGCATGAGCTTCAGATTCTGAAACTTGCATATGGTATGCAAGCCCTTTCAAATAGGCAGCAATATATTTAAATATTTTCCAACAGTCCTAGACAATACATGTGAAAAGCATTGCGTGCACCTATTGCTTAGGCTGGCTCATTTGGAATGTAGCCTTTGTTGGGGCCATCGCCTTGGAATGTACCTGACTAACAGATTCACACACCTGGCAGTAACCTGATACCTTCCCTGTCTGACAATGTCCTGGTGACTTCTTAACTCTGCTTCCAAGCAACCTCATCCGCTTCCACCTCCGTGAAATTGTCATACAACAAAGTCTTCATTCTAGAAATTTCAGCAGAGCACAGTTATCTAACAAATAGGATTTTTTTTTTGGTTACATAGTTAGTCAGGTTGAAAAAAAAAAAAAAAAAAAAAAAGAAAAAAAGACACAAGTCCATCTAGTTCTACCGAAAAAAAACACAACATACAATCCCATATACACAATCCTATACCCACAGTTGATCCAGAGGAAGGCGAAAAACCCAGCAAAGCATGATCTAAATTGCTACAACAGGGGAAAAAAATCCCTCCTGATCCCCCGAGAGGAAATCGGATATTCCCTGGATTAACTTTACCTATGTTAGTACCCAGTTAAATTGTGAACATTTAGGTAAGAGTCCAGACCTTTTTTTAAAGCAATCTACTGAACTGGCCAGAACCACCTCTGGAGGGAGTCTATTCCACATTTTCACAGCTCTTACTGTGACGAAACCTTTCAATATTTGGAGATTAAATATCTCTTTTCTTCTAGATGTAAAGAGTGTCCCCTTGCCCTCTGTGATGACCCTAAAGTGAACAATTCAACACCAAGTTCACTATAAGGACCCCTTATGTATTTGTATATGTGGATTATATCCCGCCCTTAATCTCCTCTTCTCAAGCGAGAATACATTCAGTTCCTCTAATCTTTCCTCATAGCTGAGCTCCTCCATACCTCTTATCAGTTTGGTTGCCCTTCTCTGCACTTTCTCCAGTTCCCCGATATCCTTTTTGAGAACTGGTGCCCAAAACTGAACTGCATATTCCTGATGAGGTCTTACTAATGATTTGTATTGACCAAACAAAAATAAAATCTACTACAAAACTATAATATATGACTTTTTTAGTGCCAGTGTAATGGGAATGTGTACTACAGCATGTGTGGCGGTGCAAACGTTCAGATCTATGGGCCTCTACAGCCTTTGGAGCCGAGCTACCATGTGAAACCTCCCACATGTGTGTTTTTGAAACAAGATCCAAGGTCCTGACCAGGCCGAAGTTGTGAGAGTGTCGTGTTCTGGTCTGAGGTTTTAATTTCTTGTAAGTATTGGGAGGCAAGGGAGGACTGGTAGGGGTAGACATTATGCTAATTCTGTTGTTCTTTAGGAGAATGGGACAAATATATATACACCTAACCTTTGCAAGTTTCACACTGTTGGAAGTAAACAAAAACTGTTACGTTGGGAACAGTTAATTTGTACACAATCGCAAAGATATCACTAGGCACCTGAACGCCAGTTGTGGAGTGGATGCCTCTTGCACTCTTGTAGACATTGTGCTAATTGGCAGTCCAGGGGTGAGCTGGAAATGCGTTTGCTCCTCATGGTGGTACAATTCCTGCACTTTATGTGCTCCTAGTTACATCAGCAGCATCCTGCAACATTTCCACACACAATTAGCTCTTGTTTCAAACATATATCTATATGTTTATGTACTTGTGTTTATGGTTGCTTGTTGCTATGGTTTCTGGAAGAATTTCAACAAATATGCAGGTTAGTGGTTAGCCTAAAAGCTGACGCACTTCATAGCTCATCTGTGCTCTCCACCGTGCATACGGTATGAAAAAAAAAAAACAAACAAAATGGACACTCCAGGGTTGTAATCTGGAACCTAGCTTCACTACCTCATAAGTCACTGACCTAGAACAAGCATGCAGCCATTGAACTCAAATTTTTAAATTGCCATGTCTGTCCTGTGTGCTTGTCCTGGCTTATTGACTGGTAATAAAGAAAGAGTCAAGATGACGACAACCCTATTAGAAAAAAAAAAAAAAAAAAAAAAAAAAACTACTGAACTGTAATATTTAAGCTGAATCTCTCTTTTTTGCATACGAACATCAGGCCTGCTTGGCTCGATACAAATAGGCACATCAGATATCTGGAGGGCTTCTGGTGATGCTGTAAATCACTGTAGCAGTCCACACTACATTCAGTGAGAACTGCAATATTTCGGGGTTCTGTGCAAGCAGCTTCCCATCTGCACACTGAACACAGGGGCCTCTCGCTCAGCACCTCTGTCATTCATACAATGCCTTGCATTTTTTTCAATGACTACAGGGAGCTCTCTGATTGGATGAGGTGAGCAGGGGTGGTGACATGAGAATCTCAATCTCATCCAAAAAACATCTTGCATTCTTTTGAAAAAAAAAAAAAAAAAAAAAAAAAAAAGGGGGGGGGGGTTAAAAAAAAATGGTGGCAGTGCAGAGGTAGCGACCCCTGCTGGTCAGTGTGCAGAGATGAAACCCCTGGCACAGAATCCTCAAGATCACGGCTCTCACTGTATGTAGTATGGACTGACCTGAAAATGTATGTGTGCCGCTCATGCTCGATAGGGAGGGGGTATGTAGACCGTGCATTCGCAGCTGCTGCTAGAATGCTGACAGGGTATGGAGCCTGTCCTGGCTCCTGCAAGAATTAAAGGAAAAAGGAGAAACCCCTGGAAGTCAAACACCTCTATGTTGTCCTATAAGGATGAGCCCAGGAAGCGGACACTCCGCAGCGCTAATAAAAGGTAGTGAGACATTTTCCAATCCATGCAGCTGCAGATCGGAAAATGTCTTGCTGCCTGTAATTAGCGCTGTGGAGTGTCAGCTTCCTGGCGGGCGCGAGCACATGGTGTCACGAACATGCCTGAGCTCATCTTTATTGTCCTACAGAGATGGATAGAGTGGCAACCTCATCCTGGACTCCAACCAGGCCATGCCCCCAACACATTTCACTCCGCCCCCCAAAGCTTAGTCATGGGAATGTAGTATGGACTGCTGCCCTCCAAATATCAGATACAATGCATCCAGAAAGCATTCCTAGAGCTTCACCCTTTTTCCACATTTTGTTATGTTACAGCCTTATTCCAAAATGGATTAAATTATTTTCCTCAAAATTCTACAAACAATACCTCATAATGACAACATGACAGAAGTTTGTTTGAAATCTTTGCAAATTTATAAAAAAAAAAAAGAAAAATTCACATGTACATATGTATTCACAGCCTTTGCCATGACTCTCAAGAATGAGCTCAGTTATATCCTGTTTCCACTGACCATCCTTATAATGTTTCTACAACTTGGAATACACCTGTGGGAAATTCAGTTTATTTGATATGATTTGGAAAGGCACACACCTGTCTATAAAAAGGTCCCACAGTTAACAGTGCATGTCAGAGCACAAACCAAGCCATGAAGTCTAAAGAATTGTCTGTAGACCTTCGAGACAGGATTGTATGGAGGCACAGATCTAGGGAAGGGTACAGAAAAGTTTCTGCAATGTTGAAGGTCCCAATGAGCACACAGTGGCCTCTATTATCCGTAAATGGAAGAAGTTTGGAACTAACAGGACTCTTCATAAAGCGGGCCGCCCGGCCAAACTGAGCGATCAGGCAAGAATAGCCTTAGTAAGGAAGGTGACCAAGAACCCGACGGTAACTCTGACAGAGCTCCAGCGTTTCACTGTGGAGAGAGGAGAACATTCCAGAAGAACCACCATCTCTGCAGCACTCCACTAATCAGGCCTGTATGGTAGAGTGGCAAGACGGAAGCCACTCCTCAGTAAAAGGCACATGACAGCCCACCTGGAGTTTGCCAAAAGGCACCCGAAGGACTCTCAGACCATGAGAAACAACATTCTCTGGTCTGATGAAACAAAGATTGAACTCTTCAGCCTGAATTGCAAGCGTCATGTCTGGAAGAGACCAGGCACCGCTCATTACCTGGCCAATACCATCCCTACAGTAAAGCATGGTGGTGGCAGCATCATGCTGTGGGGATGTTTTTCAGCGGCAGGAACTGGGAGACTAGTCAGGACCAGGGGGAAAGATGAATGCAGCAATGTGCAGAGACATCCTTGATGAAAACCTGATCCAGAACACTCTGGACCTCAGACTGGTGCGAACGTTCATCTTCCAACAGGACAACAACCCTAAGAACACAGCCAAAAAAAAACAAAGGTGTGGCTACGGGACAACTATGTGAATGTTCGTGAGTGGCCCAGCCAAAGCCCAGACTTGAACCCCATTGAACATCTCTGGAGAGAACAGAAAATGGCTGTGCACCGATGCTCCCTTTCCAACCTAATGGGGTCTGAGAGGTCCTGCAAATAAGAATGGGAGAAAGTGCCCAAAAATAGGCGTGCCAAGCTTGCAGCATCATACTCAAGGACTTGAGGCTGTAATTGGTGTCAAAGGTGCTTCAACAAAGTATTGAGCAAAGGCTGTAAATACCTATGTACATGTGATCTTTCTCATTTTTTTTTTTTTATTTTGAATAAGTTTGCAAAGATTTCAAACTTCTTTCACTTTGTCAGTATGGGGTATTGTTTGTAAAATTTTGAGGAAAATAATGAATTTAATCCATTTTGGAATAAGGGCGTAACATAACAAAATATGGAAAAAGTGAAGCTCCGTGTGTGCTTTTCGGATGCACTGTACACATACCTGGCCCAAAAAAAGTAAGCAAAAAACAAAAAAATATAATTCCTGAGTTCAGCTTTAAAGAACAGGGCACTGGCACTTTACCTGCTTTCATATTAGACTTCAGTTAATATGCATATCCAGATACTCACATCATCATAAACTGTGTTCCACCTCTTCCATTTCATTTCACTTACTGGCAGCATGGATTTATGAATAAAAGGAAGATGGTCTTTTCCATCTTGCTTTCTCATTTTTTTCTATCAGGGTTACATATATGACAAAAGCTGATGAACAAATTTGGCCTCAGACAAGGGAAAAACCCTCAAAATTTCTGCATGTCACACAAGGACATAAAAGGTATTTTCTATGAATACATTTTCAAGTTTGTCTCAAATCATAGCTGTGGGCATTTTAGACACAACATTTACAGGGTGTTTAAGTCATGTAAGAAATTGTTAGCAGCGGGCAGCACAGTAACCAAGTGGTTCTGCCTAGCAGCACTAAGGTATAATTGGTTTAAATCCCAACCATGGCACTACCTGCATGGAGTTTGTATGTTCTCTGTGCATAAGTGGATTTCCTCAGCGTACTCTTGTTTTCTCCCACGCTCCAAAGACATGCTGGTAGGTTAATTGGCACCTAAATTGACCCTAGTATATGTATGTATGAATGTGAGAAAGGGACCTTAGAATTGTAGGCTCCTTGAGGGCAGGGACTGATGTTAATGTATAATATATATATGTAAAAGCACTGCATAAATTCACAGCACTATACAAGTTCCAATAATAATAATAATAATAATAATAATAATAATAATAATAAAGTGAAGGAAAAATTGACATGGTAGTTAAGGAACAGTCAAACAAAATATACAGTACCTGATAAAATTACTAACTAGCCACAAACTGTAAAAGCCATATCTAATAGAATCAAAGCAACACACATTGTCATAACTTCAACATAACCATGAGATAAAACATAACAATCAAACCTCCAAATATTCTATGATAGATAGAGATAAAAGAACAAAAGTACATCTGTAGAGGGACTAGCAATAAAGGCAAATTTCAAACAATTCAGTGCTATATATTCACGGCACATATTAATCACACAATGTCATGTAAATCACAACTTGCAGTTCATGCACGCTAATCAGAATAATGTCATTCTCCCTTCTACTCAAAGCAGCATCAATGTACAATATTAATACTGGTTTGATCTTTAGATACATTATGCAGCTTGAATATTTCACAATTTGTTGATATAGGTACATGTGCCAACAGACATGTCTCACAATGTCAATGGGATCATAAGCATATCTATAGATTTCCATATCAGCACATTAAAAGAATAATCCAGATTTAAAAGTCTACAAATTAATACAGTTAACTGTATAATAGCTCAGATTTAGACACCTAAATGAGCAGCATTTAAAATACATGGTTTGAAGTATTAGCTTTTTGTATAAGACTTGGAGGCACACAAGTCAAAAAAAGCTTGCTGACCTGAGAAATGGGCAGAGTAATGACCTCATCAGCATGAGAGAGGTTCATAGAGCGAGGTTTCACCTAACCTCCCTCTGCATTCCTCTTGCCACTACTTGCCTCGAGCAAGTACTGGGAGATGGAGACAAGTGCCCGCTAGCAAAGCAGCCATCTCCTTGCTAGCTGCGGTATACTGTGGCTGTGTGCCAGGGGGAGAGTGCCTTGTCCTAAATTACAGATAGCTTTACAGGGTACATCGGAAAATTGGAGTTCTATATCTACTTGGTTCCATCAGCAACTGAATACTGAAAAAAAAGGGATACTTCTATTTTAAAGGGGTTGTAAAGGCAGAAGGTTTTTTTTATCCTAACGCATTCTATGCATTAAGATAAAAAACATTCTCTGTACAACAGTCTCCCCAGCACCCCTAATTATTTACCTGGGCCTCATCTCTCTCCAGCGATGTCCACGAATGTCTAAGCCGTCCGGGACACTCCTCCCAATTGGCTGAGACACAGCAGCGGCACCATTGGCTCCCACGGCTGTCAAAGTCAGTCAGCCAATCAGGGGAGAGAATGGGCGGGGCCGGGTTGGATTTCCTTCTCTGAATGGACACATGCAGCTGTGACTCGGCTCCAGTGCCCCCATAGGAAGCTGCTGACTGTGGGGGCACTCGATAGGAGGGAAGGACCAGGAGCAGCAAAGAGGGACCCAAGAAGTGAAGGATCCGGGCTGCTCTGTGCAAAACCACTGCACAGAGGAGGTAAGCATAACAGGTTTGTTATTTTTTTAAAAACAGTAGACTTTACAATCACTTTAAGTGAAGACGAGTGACCTGGTGCCCCATTACAAAGACTAAAACTCCTATAAAGCTTGTGTTATAATTGTGTATTTAGCAGATTTCAAAATCACAACTACACTCTGACTATAACTTTCCAACATTACCTGCATTTTACCCTTTTCCTTTCAATAGGGAAACTGGTAGTTAAATCAATACATCTGAAATGACAAGAGAAAGGAATATCACTGATGCATTGAAATGCAATCATTTACTGGGGTTCATGCACTGCTCTGCATAGCTAATCGGCTTAGTGGTGTCCTGAAGCACTGGGGCCCTTGGATTGATTTTCAGTGTTTGCAGCATGGGCTGGTATGTTCTCCCTTTGTTTTAGAATATTCTTTATGGTTGAGCTGCATTTTTCTACAATTCAAAACACATTGTTGGACCAGCTGGCTTCTCCTGGCTCTAGAAGAGCAGTAGTCTTCTGTCCTCGGTGGCCACCAATGAGTCAAAGTTTCAATATATCTAGGTAGAGATGCAGTTTTCTTAATATACATAAAACAAATCATATATACTCTTGGGATAGCTCAGGGAACGAGCCAATTCAAATCACAGGCTTAAACCAATGCTATGATGGTGAGGGGGGTGGGGGACAGGAAACATGCTTAACCTAAGTCCCGCAAAACAGACTCTTTGGACCCTTAAGAGTTGTAACCACTTTAACAAGCTTTGACTTTTGGCTGGCAAACCCATAACAGCAAGAAATAGTGACACACTGAGTAAGCGAGGAGTTTCTCCCCACCGCCTCCCTCTCTCCTAGTAATTTATTAGCTGAGTTATGAGGACGATATACGTTACACATGCAGCCAGCTTCCCCATGCTCTGCTTAAAAGAGAAACCTTTGAAATGAACTCTTTCCAGACTTGACATATTTCTCCAAGGGGGGGGGGGCAGGAGACACACAAGAGGAGGGGAAGCCAGGGCAGAAGCACAAAAGGGAAGTTACACAGACAGAACAGGATATGTCCCACAAATTCATTGCCATTTTCTTTCTTCCCATTAACCCCTTGTTAAGTGGGGGGAGGGATGCAAAACGCCAACAAGAGCAATGAAAAATACCATCCATTCTCTGAATTGTCAAGGAACATCATAAACACATAGATGTCTTTTCTTGGCCATCACAACTTTTTCAAGGACTGATATTCTATTTGCATAGTCGAAATAAACAGAGAAGGAAAAGTTTCCAGCAACTTTGTTATTATTTTCAATCACATTTACAACCAAAATCAAAGTGGGGAATGATTATTGGACTGTTAGAAAAATTACTCCTCATTAACTTGCTCTGTGACAACTGTTTTGCCAGGCAGAAATGACAGAAAATCTGCAATAAAGGACACAGAGCAACACAATGCCGATAGGCCTTCTAACCTCAAAGAGCAACAAACCCTACAGGGGTTCTATTCCTCACGCATTCTATTCAAAACTAAAAACTTGAAACACTTTTTAGCAAAAAGGTAAATCTTTTACCCAACTCTTCATTACCCAAAAATGTCAAGAAACATGACAATTTCATCAGATCAGCCAACAAGTGGAAGGCATATGTTGAGAAAGACATGCATTATACAACCATTTGTTTATTACAGGTACTTCTCTAGCGCCATAAATTTATGCAGCCCCTTACATATTTAATACACATTCACATCAGTCCCTGCCCTCAAGGAGCTTACAATCAAAGATTCCTAACTCACATTCATACTTACAAATACTAGGGCCAATTTGGACAGGAGCCAATTGACCTACTGGCATGTCTTTGGAGTGTGTTAGGATACCAGAGAAATTTTCCACATTTTGTCACCCTACAACCACAAAAACGTAAATTTATTTTATTGGGATTTTGTGTGATAGACCAACACAAAGTGGCACATAATTGTGAAGTGGAAGGACAATGATAAATGGTTTTCAAGATTTTTTTTACAAGTAAGTATCTGAAAAGTGTGTCGTGCATTTGTATTCATCCCCTTTACTCTGATACCCCTAACTAAAATCTAGTGGAGCCAATTGCCTTCAGAATTCACCTAATTAGTAAATAGAGTCCACCTGTGTATAATTTAATCTCAGTATAAAATACAGCTGTTTTGTGAAGCCCTCCAAGGTTTGTTAGAGAACTTTAGTGAACAAACAGCATCATGAATGCCAAGGAACACAGCAGACAGGTCAGAGATAAAGTTGTGGAGAAGTTTAAAGCAGGGTAGGTTATAAAAAAAAATATCCCAAGCTTCGAACATCTCACAGAGCAATCCATCATCCAAAAATGGAAAGAGTATGGACCAACTGCAAACCTACAAAGACATGGCCATCCACCTAAACTGACAGGCCAGGCAAGGAGAGCATTAATTAGAGAAGTAGCCAAGAGGCCCATGGTAATTCTGGAGGAGCTGCAGAGATCCACAGCTCAGGTGGGACAATCTGTCCACAGGACAACTATAAGTCGTGCACTCGACAAATCTGGCCTTTATGAAAGAGTTGCAAGAGGAAATCCATTGTTGAAAGAAAGCCATAAGAAGTCCTGTTTGCAGTTTGCGAGAAGCCATGTGGGGGACACCCCCCCCCCCCCTACACTTTCACTTAGTACCTTTACCACTAATGAACCAATGGAGCTAGTGGTTTTGCTCTCTTCCTACCCCTGCAACATCAATTACTTTTCAAGAACTCACTTGTGCCTTATGCTCCTCCGATAGTTTTTTTGACAGTTAACTATGGCCAATCAGCAGGCACCAAAAGTGCACAATGCACAACTCTGAACTATGCTTCTGATAAACGTGATTGATACTGCAAGGGAAAATCATGGGCTTGAAGTAATTAGCTCTGTTAGTTCATTAGAGGTGAAGGGGCACAGTGACATTTAAAAAAAAAAAAAACTATGCAATTCATACAAATACTGCAATATATTTGGATGTTATGACGACAAGTCATGGGGGGTGTGAAGTGGGAGAACTGTCCCCATTGGAGGACTGACACTACAAAAACACAGAATTGTGCAGTGGGTATAGAAAATAATCCCCCCCACCCCTTTAAAATAATCACATTTTGTTGCTTTGCAGCCTGAAATGAAGACAGACACAGATTTTGTTTTATTCAGCTGTATTTACTCGGTGCAACTTATTATATCCAAGTAAAAAATATAACACCAACATGTCAGGAAAAAAAATTCAAATACAGAATCACCAAGTTGGAAAAAGGATCACCCTTTGTGTCAGCATTTTGTTGAACCACCTTTTGCTTAAATTACAGCCTTCCCTCTGCACGGATATGTCTCTACTAACTTTGCCCATCTAGACTTTGCAATATTTGCCCACTCTTATTTGCAGAACTGCTCAAGTTCAGTTAAATGTAATGGTGATCATTTGTGGACTACAGTCTTCCAGTGATTCCACAGATTTTCGATGGGCTTTAAGCCTAGGCCGGCATGTAAGGACATTCACCTTTTTCTCCTTTAACTACTGTGTGGTCATTTTTGCTGTGTGCCTTGGATCATTGTCATGTTGGAAGGGAAACCTTCCCATTGACCACTTTCTGGCAAAGGGCAGCAGACTTTCCTCAAGAATTTGATGGTATTTTGCCCCATCCATTTTTCCTTCTATCCTGAGAAATGCTCCAGTCCCTGCTGCAGAGAAACACCCCATAACAGGATATTACCACCTCCATGCTTTACTGTAGGAATGGTGTTATTTGGACTTGGATATAACGCCAACAGGTCGGTAAAAAAATATATATACTCAAAAACAGAATCACCAAGCTGGAAAAAGGATTACCCACCTCCTAAAAATTACTTTTAAACTCAGTCAGGTATAGCTAATCACCTTCTCAATGGCACACAAAGCCATTTGTCTTTCAATTGTGATCTGTGTTCATTTTGATTAGCTCAGCATGAAAAGAGCTTTCCTAGAGCATTTCAGTCCCTGGTAGTGCAAATGAACCAAGCATTCAACAATGGGTGGCAAGGGACTGTCAAAAGATCTCTGGGGGAAAGTTGTGGACAGGCACAAGTCAGGAGATGGATACAAAAAGATTTCAATGCCTAGAGGCACAGTGAAGTCTATTTTTAGGAAGTGGAAGGTATGTGGTATGTGGTACAACACAGAGCCCTCCCTGGATCAGAAGGTCGCCCCAAACTGGATGAAAGAGCCAGAAGGAAACTGGTCAGAGAGGTTACCAAGAGGCCTATAGCAACTCTCAAGCAGTTGCAGCAATTTATGACAGAGTGGTCATTGTGTGCATGTGACAACAATATCACAAATTCTCCACAAATGTGGCTTGTATGAGAGGGTTGCAAGACAAAAGCCAATCAAGAAAGGCCACGTGCAGTCGTGCACATGACTGAGCTTTGCCAAAATGCACCTTGAAGATTCAGAGGTCACATGAAAAAAAAAGTGTTATGGTAAGATGAGGCCAAAATGTAATTTGGTCTCAACACCAAACGATATGTCTGGTGAAATCTAATACAGCTCACCATTCCTACAGTAAAGCATGGAGGTGGTAATAGCATGTTATGAGGATGTTTCTCTGTAGCAGGGACTGGAAAACTTGTCAGGATAGAAGGAAAAATGTATTGGGAAAATACCATCAAATGCTTGAGGAAAATCTGGCCTCTGCCAGAATATGGTCAATAGGAAGAAGGTTCACCTCCAACATGACAATGACAAAAAGCACACAGAAAAAATGACCACACAGTAGTTGGAGGAAAAAGGTGAATGTCCTTGCATGGCCTAGTCAGACCACATTGAAAATCTGTGGAATGACTTGAAGACTGCAGTCCAGGGCCGTTTTTTCAACTAGACACGCTGGGCAGTTGCCCGGGAGCCCCACTTGCCTGGAGGGCCCTACCCAGGGCCGATCCTCAGCACTGCAATCTGCTGCAGAAGACATGAAGTTGACTGACTGCACTGGTTTGCTCGTCACTTGCTAGAATCCCCGGCCGCCTGGCGTCTAGCTGGCAACCAGTGACGTCAGTCTCAGGCTGAGGCCGTGGCCGCCCCAGCATTCACAGCGCCGCCCCCTTTGAGGCTAGTGAACAAGCTCCACCCACCTCTGCCATGGTCTTCAGACAGCGTGGCTCAGAGGGAGCGGAGGCAGAGCGGAGCAAAACTTTCGGTCTATAAAGAGAGAGATTGATCTAGACGGACAGCCCTGAGATTGATAACTGCCTTGCTGTGACTCACTGCACTGCACCAGGCTGGCGGCCTCAGGTAAGTCCATCAAACACAGCCACTGTGCCCAAACAGCCACGCCACTGTGCCCATCAAACAGCTACTGTGCCCATCAAACAGCTACTGTGCCCAAACGCTGCCACTGTGCCCATCAAACACGCCACTGCGCCCAAACACAGCCACTGCGCCCATCAAACAGCCACTGCGCCCATCAAACACAGCCACTGCGCCCATCAAACACTGCAACGTTATTGTCCAAACGTTGTGTTAATGTTTAAACACTGATTTTTTTGGAAGTACCAATAAATATAGCCTTATTGATAATTTGCATTTTTATTCTCGTGCGTGATTGTATAGACAGGGCCCCAGTGCACTGTATTGCCCGGGGGCCTATAATGCTTACAAGATGGCCCTGCTGCAGTCCACAAACGGTCACCATTCAATTGAACTGAACTTGAGCAGTTCTGCAAAGAAGAGTGCTAATATTGCAAAGTCTAGATGTGCAAAGTTAGTAGAGACATATCCCAACTGACTAAAGGCTGGAATTAAAGCAAAAGGTGGTTCAACAAAATACTGACACAAGGGGGTGAGCCTTTTTCCAACTCAGTGATTCTGTTTTTGAATTTTTTTTTTCATTTCCGGCTGCAAAGGGGGCACTGATTTATGGTTGTGCGTGTGTCTTTATGATTGTTTACAGTAGTTTTGATGGGATTATGATATCACTATGACTTCAGGTTCACAGGGAAATAATTTTTCTATTGGTGGTTGAAATAGTTGTGTGCCTTTCTTTGTATTTATCACACGTCTGCTGAATGGGTTTCTGTGTGGCTCCAAAACAATAATGCAATGAGGTCCAAGGCGTGCAGAAAACACATATTTTACCTAGCTTTGGATGTCAATTGGATTCACTGGGTAGTATACATATAAAATAAAGCGTTAAGGAATTTAATTTAGGAGGAAAATGGTTACAGTATGGATTTGACATTGCAGCTTTGACGGCTTCTCTTATTCTTTTGCTGTAACTGCTGAAAGATCTGTCTGTATTTAAACAGCTTTTGTTGAGTTTCTACACTTCTCTGGGGCCCAAAGCATTGTTATTCCTGCTGTGCTTTGTCACGCGCCATAAAAATATAATACATGGAGAGAGGGTGAGTAGCATTGTGGACACCCTAATAAGAGACACGTGTTATTTTTTCAGACAGTATCAGATGTGGGATTTCCGCCAAGCCCCGAGGCATAGGTTTAGGGATGCCTGTTTAATCAATAAGGACTGAACTGACATGCATGCAGGTCATGCTATCTGTATTTTCCTTGAACATACCCACATAACCACTTTGCCTCTACAAACTCTTCAACTAGTTTAGAACGTGAATGGGGTCACCAGAACAGGAACCTAACATTACAGGATTTCCAACACTAAAAAAAAACTCCTCTGAATTTACTCATGCATTTGAATGTTTAGGCCAAAGCTTGGTGAAATATATAATTAAGCAGACAGTCTCATTAAAATCTTACACTACATACCAACAGCCTGCGTTAAACCTACAAGTTTATTTGATCATATTATTTAGGCAATAACATTTGGATGAAACAGTAAAAATAAAAAAGCCTTGACTTGTTCTAGAATTCAACATCCAACACATCATATCGCTAAAAATCTTTCTAAGAGTTTCAGGGCAAAACGTGATAAAAATGTAACGTGCAGTGGGCCAGGAGAGATGAATCTTACATTATACGAGGTGACACAATGCAGACTGCAAAACGGCCAGCAGAAACAACATGGAGCCATGTCCTGGGCCTTTGGCGATCAGCCTTCACTGCATGTGACACTCAGTCCTCCAGGACTCCATAATCACAGGGTATAAGATCAACTCTTTAAATACATCTAGATTCGAATTTGGTATACATTTTGGATAGAGCATTCCAAGCTGAAAAAGGTAATAATTCAACACCAATTAGGACTGTAGATAAAAACATCATCCGCATAGATTTTCACTGCGTATATATGAACCTAATTAGCACCAAATATGGATATCAGTAACCTGTTTTATTATATGACCAAAACCCAAATAAAAAGCGTTCAACAAATACAGGCATAAGCATACAGAAGATGCAGGGAAGGAGGCAGCGTGTAACCATGTACATTGCAATGGATATATGTAATTGCTTCCGCCTCCCTATTACACTGCAAGGTGAGAGTTAATATGTATTATAGTATCCAATGGTTATAGCCCCCAGCCCCCATTCCCATGTGCCAGCAGTTGCTCGATTGATTTCATTCCTGTGCATTGATCCTGGCGGCATTTGCATGCTGAACAAGTGCTACGTACACAGACAAAGCTGCATGAGAACCAAATACTAATAAAAATAAAACCGTAAGGATAACACAATAATAATTGTCTGCAGGAGAGGCCATTACAAGGAAACGTGTTACACTTCATGAATACCAATTTCTAAAGTACTCATGAAGGTGGGGGCAGCAAGTACTGAATGCCCTGTATGAACCACTGCTATTGCTCAACACCTAATCAGGAAATAATTTCCCTTCTTATTAACTTCTGAAATGGCATATATGACTTGTACATTTATATAGGTTACGTTTAAGAAGTTATTTAGGAGAGATGTGATCCTCCAACTTTCGCCATTCCCCTCATTACACAAACCAAGAAATGGCAACAAACAGGCCGCAAAGGCATCCGTTATCCAAAAGCAAGCAATTCTGCAAAGACAGGATCAAATATGAAGTATTGTGGTTTGTGCAACATTACCAGCCGTAACAAAAATATGTATAATAAATAAAGCAGTGATGGTATTGCAAGTCTATTATGCTGCATACTTCCAAGTATGCTCAATGAAAGAGCAGGTAGCTTTTTTCACTTGACATGAGTGGATATCCCAATATAGAATTTCTTACCAAAGCATCTCCCTTATAAAATCTATGGGGAGCTGGATGTTCCTATAGAAGCCAACTCTTCACCCAACACATGTGCACTAGCACCATCATGACACTAGGAGGTGCGTGTGTACTAAAAGGGTTGTTCAGATGTAGAACAAGATTTTTGACAGATCGTTTATGCATTCTCATTAACAGCTTGATATGACAATCTTCTACACACCTAGAGTGTTATTTCTTTCCTTCACCTCACATACTAGAATTCAAATTTGAAAGTATCTTTTTTTTTTTTTTCTTAAAAGAAGGGGGGGGGGGGGGGGGGGAATATAACTGCCATTTCATAGGATTTCACTGAAGTAGCATTTCTAGCATTCTCTGTATATATACACAGTAAACTACTGCACTCTGCACTTCATCATTACAATTCTCACATTTTATGGATTTCAGTTAAAGTGGAGTTCTACGCACTTTTACAACTCTTCAGCATCCCTCACTAAACTGTGCACTGTAAACTAATTGGATATTTTTTTATTTTTTTTCAGCACTTACTGTATATCTGCTGTATTCATTTTTCACTTCCTCCTCCCTGGCCGCGGCCCTACACATCATTTCCTGTTTGCAATGTCTTCTGGGAAGGGGCGGCAACTTCCTCTGACACTGCCGTTGCTATGGAAACCTGACCTGAAACCTATTACACTGCTTGTGCTGCACTGAGCATGTGCGAGATCTGCAAGGATGAGATCCAGGAAGAAATACAGTCTGGCTTCAGATGCCCAGACTTAAGATGGCCACAGCCTGCTGTAAGTTTATAAAATAACAAACTACTGCTATAAACTAACAAAACAGACCTTAGTTTACAGACTAACTTTACTAGAATACATTAGGCTTGTGTATTATAGGGGTAATTTTATTTAAAAAGTATAATTTCGGCCAGAACACCACTTTAAGTTTACCTAACTGAATTGTTATTCTCTTGTAGATTCATCTATGCCAGGCGGTTAGTTTTCTCCTAGGCAGGATGCTCTTGTAACAGTACATTGCCCCTCCATTACAATTACTACTGGAAAGGATGCCATAGTACCATAGACTGCCATTCTATTACAACTACTGTTGGGACAGCTCTATCCTGGTCAAAAGATAGATAGATAGAGAGATATATATATATATATATATATATATATATATATATATATATATATTATATAATATATAGTATCATACATTGTCCTGGGCAGAATGCTATAGTATCATACATTGCCCGTGTATTATAACTACTGTTGGACAGGATGTTATAGTACCATACATTGCCCCTCTATTATAACTATAACTGTGCAGTTTCCTCCTTGGAAAGATGTTATAGTACCATGCATAGCCCCTGTATTATAACTACTGCATGACAGGATGGTATGGTATATCATACATTGCCGCTGGCCAGTTTCCTCCTCGGCAGAATGCTAAAGTACCATACATTGCACCTCTATTCTTACAGCTGAGGAGTTTCTTTGTAGGCAAAATGCTTAAGTAAAATGCTTAATTGCTCCTCCATGATAATGCTTTGTTGGGCATTGTTTTATTGGCAGGTACTTTTACAATGTGCTGTACTTTGAAATACATGGGTATGACCATTTTTCTTTTGCAAATGCTTAAACCAATGTTTTGTAGTTCCAAGAACAGAAAGACTACCTATATAACTACTACTGCGTTATATGCAAGGTCTGGATTCACTGGTTCACTCACTGAACTCAAGAGAAGCAGCTAATTACACAGCTGAAATACATTCATGGAAACCTTTTACCCATCAAAGAATCCTAATTCTATAAAGCTACTTACATGATCCAGGTACCCCTTTCAGACAGCACATTATAGGCAGTGCAGATGCAATACGGCACACAAAAATGAAGGTCTTAAGAACTACTGTCAAGTATTTTCCTAATTAACACAACTGAATTTACGTTTTTAAATATTTGTCTGGGGGTTTAGCTTTAAATCTTTCTTGTGACTACCTTGTGATTTTTTTTTTTTTCAATCTCAAAGCCTAGTGGGCTGCATGCTACTGTACTAGAGTATACGACACACATGTAGATGCCTTTTAGAAATATTATCAAAGTGGTTCTTTAATCAGCCTTCTACTATAACACCAAAGGATGCTGCCACAGATTCCCACTTAGCCAATGACACAGGGAAGAGAATGCGGTTGATCTGCTACCTAGGCATTTCCTTGGCCATCAAGATATTTTGTTTTTTTTAACACACAATTCGATCAGTAAAGAGATAATTTAGTTCCACTTGTTTTTTTGTACTAGGCCAGTACAGTGAGATTAATGTTGAAGCGCCAACCAAATATACTTGGGGCAATCACAGAATGGCTGCATTCATATTACAACGTAAAGTGATCTGACTGGAAACTGCAGTTCCAACTAAAACAGAAACGTCGGTGGCGAAATTAAAATTGATTGTCGCTTGCTAATTGTCAAACAGAACCACAATATGGGCTATATAAGCTCGCTTATTATAGAAATAAGCACACACAAGCATGAACACCTAATTAATACATTTATAATTGCAATCAGTAATCCCTGTACGTTTCGTTTTCTTACAAAGCATATGCCATGAGTTCTGTACACAAACACATGCACGCATAGAGAGCAGCAGAAAAACAGAATGTTCCCGTCAGGGGAATGTTCTTATGACAGAATTATTTTCCTGAGGAAAGAACACGCTGTCACAGCCCCTGCCAGTCGCAGACAGCCAATGACTAGAGCTGCACCCCTGGGCTCCTGTACCATGATTTTTTGAGGGTGGATAAACAAATAGGGCAGAAGCTTCTAATATACTTTAACGTGTGTGTTGCCAAACTAGATTGGAATAACGGAACTGAAAGCGAATATATCTAAGAAAGTAGAACAAGTCAGATGTAATACACACATATGATCTGGTCACTTGAGTTCTTGACGGAAATTAAAAACATGACCCTTTTGCCCTTGTTACTCATGGCAGCAATCATATCTAGTCTGTTTTTTTTATATGCAAGTATTTTAGCACATAGAGGATGGCAAGTCCTTAATGATGAACCATTATCTGTTAGTAATTGTAGTATTTGAACAACCAAGAATAAGAGTTTTCTACTAACGGGCCTGGGCTATCAAACTGGCATATGTGGCTGCAGCCAGAAAAGATTTATGCATTATGGTCTGCACTCCCTCTTTAAGAAACTGCGTACACTTATTTGTAATAATCCAGTCATCTCATCAACTGCTTACATCCCTAATTTACCTTTCTATTGCCTTAGACCTACACTGCCAATGAAAATTGACACTCGGTAGGAGGTGGATCGTCTCAATACTTCTCACCTGGGTGTTACAGACCTCAATCAACTCTTAATAAACTGTCTGTAAACCCTGATATGATCCACTTCTACATCTCTATACTTTAAGGTCTAAGGGAGTTTGACCAGCTTTGCCTGAAAATGCACCTCAACTGGACATGTTGCATCTGAAAAAAATAGAACACAAGTAAAGAAGGACAAAACAGCCCTTGGCCATCTAAACTACTCCACTGAAGTCAATGGGATTTCACAGACCTCCATTTGAAGTGTTTTTGAAACCCACATCAAACGCAGGAAAACATCGTCTGACAGTCAGAGATATAAAAGTTGGCTAAAGTTTCCAAGAGAGAGAAAAAATAACCACTTTCATTGTTCACATTTTAAAGCTGAACTCCTATTCCCAATACTCCTTCACCTCTGCTGAAATTTAAAAAAAAAAAAAAAAAAAGAGTATATGTTATCCTTTCAGCACGTGTGTAGTTTTGGCTGAACTCACATCTTAAATGTGAACAATGTAGCAAGACTCTACACTTAGATATGTAGGGTGAAGATCCTTATAACACTCCCTGTTACATGCTTTGCGTAAGTGATAATGGTACCAATCGTGATCCAAATGGAAATCCTACAGGTGATATGTTTCCGTTAAACCCTACAAGAGATCTAAGCAGTTGGAGTGTGTTTTAATATAGGTGATCCTAAGAAATACTAAAATCTGAATTATTTCTTGACTATGTCCTTTTAGTTATTGGTGAGGAGGTCAATGTGTTTTAACCTGTTGATTCTCAGAATGTTCTGGATACATGGTGAAAAAAATATGGGCCCATGTGTTTCCATTAAGGCATGCCGAGTTAAACCAGCCTTAATGCACCAGAAAAAAAAAAAAAAAAAAAAAAGCCAGGACTACAATGCAATACACATGGCTATATTGTTCTTTGGAATACCCATCTCTTCAAAAGGTCAGACTACCCAAAACAGATATTTTAGTTTTTTGATAAATGCTTGGTAATTATTGATATAAAGTTTTTCTTTTAAATATCTCATGAACTTTGCTTGACATCTTCACTTTCCAGGCCTGCACACCTGCCGTTGCAAGTGGGTCCCACTAATGACAGAGAAATATTTCTAATGCTGGCCATACATGGGTCGAATTTCGAAAGAACCTTCTTTCGAAAATCTTATCTAAGAATTTTCATTCGTATTTCGCACCATTAGTGGGCTGCAGCAACAGCCGATTTTCGGGCGGCATTGAATTTTAATAATCGGACATGTTGGAATTTTTTTTAAAAAACGAACGATTTTCTAATCAATGATGGGAGAATCGTGCGAGAAATGTAAATCGAAAAAGAAATGCGCATGTGCAAGAAAAGAAAATTCCCGGAAAGAAAAGCAGATTTCCAGACACAAATATCTTTACTGTAGGAACATGAGGTGAAATTGAAGGCTTGGTTGGTCGCATTTCGAAATCAATGGTGGCACAATCGGATCACAAAACGCACACATTTTCTAAATTTTCAAAAGAAAGTTCTTTCGAAATTCGACCCGTGTATGGCCAGCATAAGGGAGCCTGAGAGAGTTATAGGATGTCAGTGGGTGAGTACTTTTAAAGTTAGGATAAAAAGTTGGATCCCACAGGACTGAAATCATCACATATGCATTTCAATAGAAATAAAGTAATTCCAAATTGCATCTATTCAACAATGCACGTATAAACTCTTCAACAGTGGAACCATTTTGGCACAGGGTTTCCACTAATATTTATATTCTATGCATAATTACTGTTGTGTCCTTTTTTTCTTAGCTCTAACAGTCAACATGGTAACCTTTTTCTGTAGGCCAACTACCAAACATAATTAAAGTGGACCTTCCCCCACTTTCACCAAACATTTACAGCAGCATACAGCTCTACATGTGGATATGAAATAATCTTGCATTCATTAGTTTTTTACTTTCACAAAATTACTGTTTTTCCCCTTCTTGGTTGAGTGAGGCACAGGTGATGTAATCCTGGCCTCACAGCTGCATCCTGAGAAGTTCATCTCCCTTGATCCAGGAGGCAGACCCAAAGTTCTAGGCAAAATATAGGCAGATGGATTAATCTGCCCTTAGTAAAAATGACCACCATGAGAAGAAGCAGGAGGAAAATAAATATACGGTATGCAAAATATAAAAGCCTGCAATTATCTATAAGTATCTGTTTGTAGAGCGACTTTACTAAACGTTTTTAAAGGTGCCTTTTTTGTAATTTTTTTGAGAAGGGTGAAGTTCCTCTTTAACATCCCCACCAGTAAAGCATTGAGAAATGTATGGTATTAATGTTGACAAGTACATCGCTTTTATTTTTAGAAAGCTACAGCTGTATTATAGGCCCAATGTAAAAGATACTATCATTACACAATGACTTAAGATCACCACCTCTTCACCGGCTGAAAACAGATTGTACTCCCCATAAAAGGGCCTCCCTTCTCTGACAAGGACAAGCAGCAGAAAAAGAAGCTGCCTCCTGAAAAGATTCTGGCACCAAGGAATTCAGACTCTTTCGAGGTGCAAAAGCACTCTATACGATTACATCCTTTCAAAGTTAATAACAGAGCAGAGAAGCAGGTATGGCAAGGTGGCACAGAATGAAACACATACAAAATAAGGCAAGATTATACAGCTGCCAGGATATTACAAAACAAGAAGGGTAAAAATCTCTATGTTGAGTCACACAGGAAGAAATAATTTTATGGTGCCAACAGTTCAAGCGAAGTGTTGAATACTTTCTGCTCACTTTTTTGAGACTGTAAATACAGACGTCTATACCAATGAAGAACAGAGCACAGTTCTAGTCAATTAATGAACAAACTGTGATACATTTAAAAAAAAAAAAAAAAAAAAGGATCAACAACCCTCATCTGACCAAAGATGATGGTCAGATGTAAAAGCATTATCTGGTCATCAGGAGCAGTCTTTCCTGGCAACTTTGGACATACTGATTAGATTTAGGAAAGTATAAGGAGAAGCAAGCGCCGCCAAAAACCTTCAGGCTGGCTTATCTGACAAGAAATCCATCCAATCCATGCTCCAAGACTGCTCAGTCAGTCTAATGACCACAGACATGAAATTAGGCTGGATCAGACTGAAATCAACCAGATTGGGTAAAGCTGATCTCAAATTTTAGGCTAGTTTAAGACATAAGTCTCTTATGCATGATATGTGGGTAAATCAATAAAAGCTGTCCTTACCAGTGTTGGGCAGGATAAGGTGATCCAATCAAGAAGGGTAGACGTCTTGCCCTACATGGGTGGTTTTGGGAGTCTTGCAACCAAAGAATGGGAAACACTTGTTTTGTCCTAAAGAGACATATAAAGTGCTTAATAACCAATTCTTCATACACAGACATATCAAAAGGGTCGTAACATTTGAAGGCAATAGTAAATGAACTTTACAAACAGCAATTTATAAAGAAAATCGTCAGCACAAGAGGTGTACAAAATAAATACAGATGATAATAGTTTAACAAAAGTTAAATACATAAAATGACTATTGAACAGTGTAACCAAGAATAAATGGCTTAAGTTACCAAATCAAAGCTATTTTTAAAAAGCATTCCATATAGGAAAATAAGTTATGATAAAAATCTACACTGGGTGAATATACAGGTAAAAGCCAGTAAATTAGAATATTTTGAAAAACTTGATTTATTTCAGTAATTGCATTCAAAAGGTGTAACTTGTACATTATATTTATTCATTGCACACAGACTGATGCATTCAAATGTTTATTTCATTTAATTTTGATGATTTGAAGTGGCAACAAATGAAAATCCAAAATTCCGTGTGTCACAAAATTCGAATATTACTTAAGGCTAATACAAAAAAGGGATTTTTTAGAAATGTTGGCCAACTGAAAAGTATGAAAATGAAAAATATGAGCATGTACAATACTCAATACTTGGTTGGAGCTCCTTTTGCCTCAATTACTGCATTAATGCGGCGTGGCATGGAGTCGATGAGTTTCTGGCACTGCTCAGGTGTTATGAGAGCCCAGGTTGCTCTGATAGTGGCCTTCAACTCTTCTGCATTGTTGGGTCTGGCATTCTGCATCTTCCTTTTCACAATACCCCACAGATTTTCTATGGGGCTAAGGTCAGGGGAGTTGGCTGGCCAATTTAGAACAGAAATACCATGGTCCGTAAACCAGGCACGGGTAGATTTTGCGCTGTGTGCAGGCGCCAAGTCCTGTTGGAATCTGAAATCTCCATCTCCATAGAGCAGGTCAGCAGCAGGAAGCATGAAGTGCTCTAAAACTTGCTGGTAGACGGCTGCGTTGACCCTGGATCTCAGGAAACAGAGTGGACCGACACCAGCAGATGACATGGCACCCCAAACCATCACTGATGGTGGAAACTTTACACTAGACTTCAGGCAACGTGGATCCTGTGCCTCTCCTGTCTTCCTCCAGACTCTGGGACCTCGATTTCCAAAGGAAATGCAAAACTTGCTTTCGTCAGAAAACATGACTTTGGACCACTCAGCAGCAGTCCAGCTCTTTTTCCTTAGCCCAGGTGAGACGCTTTTCGCGCTGTTTCTTGGTCAACAGTGGCTTGACACGAGGTATGCGGCAGTTGAAACCCATGTCTTTCAAGCGTCTCTTGGTGGTGGATCTTGAAGCACTGACTCCAGCAGCTGTCCACTCCTTGTGAATCTCCCCCACATTTTTGAATGGGTTTTTTTTCACAATCTTGACTAGGGCGCGGTGATCCCTATCGCTTGTACACTTTTTCTGACCACAGTTTTTCCTTCCCTTTGCCTCTCTATTAATGTGTTTGGACACAGAGCTCTGAGAACAGCCAGCCTCTTCAGCAATAACCTTTTGTGTCTTTCCCTCCTTGTGCAATGTGTCGATGGTCGCCTTTTGGACAGCTGTCAAATCTGAAGTCTTCCCCATGTTTGTGTAGGCTTCAGAACTGGACTGAGAGACCATTTAAAGCCCTTTGCAGGTGTTTTGAGTTAATCAGCTGATTAGTTTGTGGCACCAGGTGTCTTCAAAATTTAACCCTTACACAATATTCGAATTTTGTGACACACGGAATTTTGGATTTTCATTTGTTGCCACTTCAAATCATCAAAATTAAATGAAATAAACATTTGAATGCATCAGTCTGTGTGCAATGAATAAATATAATGTACAAGTTACACCTTTTGAATGCAATTACTGAAATAAATCAAGTTTTTCAAAATATTCTAATTTACTGGCTTTTACCTGTATAAGCCAAGTGTTAAAATCCTAGTCGAGAAAATACCAGTTTCACCCCCCCCCAGGGCTGGCGTTTAGGATAGAAAAAGTTGTCAATTTGCAAGGGGGGCACCCCTCCAAATTTACCCCTGACCATAGCTGAACAACTTGACGGTGATCAGAGTTGTTACAGTAGGCAGCCACCTGCAAACCTATTTGCCTGCTTTTGGTGAGCTGCACAGGGCTCTATTCAGTGCAACCTGCAAAAAGAAGAGACAGTTGTAGACAGAACAGAGCTATGACAGTCTCCAACCACAGCCTGGCTGCCTAGTTATTCAGCCCTGTGGCCCATGTGCGACTGTGACTCTGTTACAATACTATGCCATAGCCAGCTGCCACTCTTCCCCCACCACAACCTGTCAATCAGATCTCAGATACTGTGGTCAGTAAGCAGTCTTGAATGAAGTGCCAAAAGACCTCCTCCTTGAAAGTATAGGTATTTAACTTCCTCTCCTGAACGTAATATATTCTGGCTGCACGGCATGCACGCAGGGATCGTGGAGCAGTAATCAGTAGTGGCAGAGTTGCCAACATGGAGTGGAGTTGTTTTTTTTTTATCTTTAAAATATGTGAGTCTGGTGAACTATACTACTGGTCTAGAATAAATAAATACATAAATAATGATAACTGCACTATAATGTATGTAGAGTCTGTACGGAGATGCACGATCCCGACGGTGCTGGACCTGATAGAGAGGGTGCTTGTAACGACAATAGATGGTGCCATGCAAAACTAGCAATAAGAAACAAAGTCACCAGCACTCCAGGCATGCATTTGCAGGATTTCTTGTGAACACATCATGTCACATAGGTCAAATACCCTATTTGACCTATGTGAAATGAGGTGTTCGCAATAAATTCTGCAAATGCATGTCTGGAGTGCTGGTGGCTAGGTTTGTTGTTATTGCACTAAAATTAATGTTACCTACAAAGAGTCATTTACAGGATAACTCATGTACGTGTTTTTTGTACACCATGCTGTATATTTTCTATTCCACACAGACGACTTCTGTATATTCCCTATTCTACACTTCTTCATTCTGTATACTGTGCTGTACATTCCCTATGCCATACTGCTCATTCTGTACAATGTGTTACTTTTTCCCTAACCCATTGCTTTGGGTCCTTAAAATGTTAAGAAAATAGAAGAATAAATACATTTTACAAAAAAAGGAAATGTGATGAGAGGAGATTAAGAGCATTGAGGACAGATGAGAGTTAAAGTGAAAAGGAAGGATTTTGAAAGGGGAATTCTTCTTTGGACCACTGCAATAAGAATAAAGCATTATTAGTCATTTGGCAAGAAAAAGTAAAGCTTGTGGTAACAGCAAGAACAAAAGGCGAAAATAAAAAGCTACAACAAATGCTGTAAACTCTCAGAGAAGATGCAAAAGGAAATGTTATCAAGAGAAAGAGAAAAATTGCCAGGGTCTACTCTCGGTCTATGGCTTAAGCCAGAGGTAGGCAACCTCGGCCCTCCAGCTGTGGTGAAACTACAAATCCCATCATGCCTCTGCCTCTCAGAGTCATGCCTGTGATTGTCAGGGTCTTGAAATGTCTCATGGGACTTGTAGTTTCAAAACAGCTGGAGGGCTGAGGTTGCCTACCCCAGGCAAAAGTGGAAAGCCAAAAAATGAACATGCTTTAATAGTAGCAAAGTAAATACAAAAACTCAGAATGGACGATTTTAAATAAAATCAGAACACTTAGAGCCCTTTCACACTGGGCCAGGGGCGGCGTCGGCGGTAAAACGCCTTTATTATTACCGTCGGTTTTACCCCCCGCTAGCAGCCGAGAAAGGGTTAAATACTTTGCCGGCGGTATAGCTGCGCCGTCCCATTGATTTCAATGGGCAGGAGCGGTAAAGGAGCGGTATACACACCGCTCCGAAGATGCTGCTGGCAGGACTTTTTTTACCGTCCTGCCAGCGCATCGCTCCAGTGTGAAAGTAGCGGCACTTTCGGGTCGGTTTGCAGGCGCTATTATTAGCGCAATAGCGCCTGCAAACCGCCCCAGTGTGAAAGGGCTCTTAAGAGCCTAACTAAGCAATGCCTTGGCTATAATAGGAAAGTCATGTTAATATCAGGGCTAAGAAGCTTTTGGATAAATTCTTGTGCCAAGAAACATGGGGCTATCCCCTTTTGGCCCTGTGGTGCAAGAGCCAGCTGCCTACTGCAGCTGTCGGAATATGGAGTGCTGCAAGAAAACTGTACAACTACACAGTACATTTTTTATATACATATATATTTTATATATATATATATATATATAAACATATATACACACTATATATATATATATAAAAATCATTATATATATATACATACATACATATATATATATATATATATATATATATATATATATATATATATATATATATATATATATATATATATGTATGTGTATGTATGTATGTATATGTATATATATTCTATATACACACACACATTTTTTGGTGAAACACAATCTAAACTTGGGACTACAGGGCAGAATTCAGAACCCAATTTTTTTTTAAACAAGTTGGGGAAAGCAAAGCTTGTATCTGCCTGGAGTGAAGCATAAATAGAAGTGTTAATCCTCAAGACATACAACTACACAAAAAAGGAAGATAGAATAAGATTACCTTTCTAAATTTGGATCACAATGTTAGTAGCTGATAGGGGCATGATTTATCCTTCATTTGGTTAGGCTGCTTCTATACAAGATATTCAACTAAGGGGTTACATATACATATGTTACAGGGTACTGAAAAATACTGACAAGACAGAAAAAAAATGACACACACACTTCTCGCTATTCAGAAGGGTAACACATGGACACTGGTGTGAAGTCAGGCCAGTGGCAGCACAAGAACTTAGAACTGACAAGGATAATAAAAGGGAGTGGAAAAATAGGCCTGGATCCAGATGTTGCTTTCACTTCTTGTTAATTTTCATATCTTTCAAAAGCCACTGGCAGCACAAGAGTTAAAGGAAGAGGTGGGTGACAGGAGAGTGATCCTGACACTGAAAAGAATTAGGCTCAAAGCTGTGATCCGGGAGCAGTGAAATTAAAAGGAACGACCCGTAATCTATCACTCCTGACATCTGTTAACTCCAGCGGGGTGGGCGCCAATCAATACTGGCTGACAGCCAATGCAGAGGAGCTGGCAACGAGTAAGAGTATGAGGGGACGAAAATAAAATTCATATTCAAGACAAATGGTGCCTGGTTCCCAGTCAAACACATACACACACTTTTTTTTGGCCTAAGTATCATAATTTATTATTAATGCATTAAGAACATGGAGGTCAGAATACTGTGAGAAAATGCAGAGCTGGCCACAATGGAAGAGAATCAAGTTCCAGAAATGGCACTAGGTGTTTTTTATGACATTGACACACAACTGCAAATCCAAAATTAACCTAGGACATCAAGAAGGAAGCCATCAAACCATAAAAAGAACATTGGACACATATGTAATCAGTTTTGTAGAATTTTTTTTTTTTGCTACTTTAAAATAAGATTACTTGATTATGGGCTACACAAGACAATACTAAAATGTTTTGTTTTTTTTATGCATATTATCCTTAAAGCAGGCCGTAACTTCCATCTACATGTTTACTTAATCCCCCCTTCAGGATATTACAAGTTTTTTTTTTTGGGGGGGGGGAATACATTTTCTTATGGAGCGATCCAGATCCTATGTTTCTCACCAAATCAAAGCCTCCTGAAATACTCAGCTCATGCGCCCCAGGAGGTGTCCCATCCATAAGTCTTTCATATGACCAATGTCAGGGCATCTGTAAAGTGGTCTCTGCAAGTCCCGCACAGGCTTGGTGGATTTTGGGACAGCCCACAATTTAGTAGATTTGCTATGACCCTCCCAGTGCTCATAACTACATCCTATTGCTGGGGGCCCAGACACCCACTTTATCATTGATAAGTTATAGTTTTTCAGAGCCTCACTGAGCATTTACATATATAATGTTGCATGATCATTAACCCATCCGTGACATGTCTACTTTTGTAGTATAATGGATAATGAAAATGAAGAACAATAGTTCACAATATCTTTTGTCAGTTTAGAACAGTCAATGTAAAAGAAGGGTTTGCTGGTTACTAGGAGTTACTGCATGTTGTCCTTTTAAACAAGCCAAGGAAGAGCTCAACTAATTTCAGTAATCTATTTTATTAACCCTTAACCCTAAGCAGCAGAGTGTACAAAGCCGTTTATGAGCAAAAAGTACTAAAAACACAAAGACTTTTGCTTTCAGACGTTTGTTCTCAAGTCAAGAGCTAGAAAAGGGACATCATTTCTTAAAAACATACAGAGTGCATTAAATTATTCATCAGCATTAAACAGGATTTTTTTTAACAGCTCTCAGCTTTTATCAATCATTAATGCCTGCTCCACTTCCACCATGCAGCTCAGCTATTATGTTGCATGCCGGGGAAAGTATTAAAAATAAATAAAACAACAATGGGCCACTGCAGGCATGAATCACATTTCTATGCACTGGGTGGGAGGAAAAAAAATATGATATATTTTCTTGGCAAATGTAGCAGCTAAAACAGCAAAAAAAAAAAAAAAAAAACACCAATTTACCTCTCATCTGTGAAACCTAAATAAAGACAACAAGCAATGTCCCCAAAGTCACAGCTTTAGAAGTAGAAGGTTGCAGAAGTCTGACAGAATTGGAAGAATTCAGGAAGGGTGAAAGCCTTTCTACTTATGAAATTACAATGGGCAATACCAGGATTTTACGTGGATCTTAAAAAGGCAGCAATTTCTATAATAAATTTACTGTAAATGTGACATTATATAAAACTCCATAAAGAAATGTTTTTGGGCCAACCACACAAAAATATTACTAAAGCAGTGAAGGAAACCTATATGTATATATTTTTTAAGGTCCCGGGCACATGAACATATTTCCCAACTCAAGAGATACAGTTGCAGCTTACAGTCGCCCATAGTAAAGAATGGCCGTACAATGGTGATAAGTCATATTTGCGTAAAACTCACACATGGTCATAAATCCTTCAAGGCACACAAGCTGTGTTCAGGGATTTACACCTGTGCACACGTTTACCCGCGTATAGCTAGAAGCTTAGATACAGCCATTCATTACTATGAGTGACTGTATGCAGCAGCTGCGAGTCTTGGGTGCAAAAATACTCCCACAATTTACATTATACAGCCTCAAGTACCTGTGTACATGAGGCACAACAAATACGCTCAGATCCTTTCATTCTGCCATTCAAGAAAGAATTACTCTGAAGTAGAAAACTGAAGGTTAGCAAAACAAGGAATTTTGACCTGTAAATTCCATATTTTGGAATACAGTATAGGCTGAATATTCATAGTTCCTGGGTTAGAGGTCCAGGTGATTGGACACTGGCAAGCTTTGGAGGACACATTTCCTGAGCATCCTCCCTATGACCCTACCCTACTTGTGAGTCCATGTGAGCACTCGTGTAGCAAGCACTGCAGAGTAACCCAGCAATAGAAGCCCTGTATTGTAGTCCAAGATATGGAGTTTACAGGTAAGTGTTTTTTTGATTTTGCTGCTGTGATCTGACTTTTTATTAGAGGGTGGCTACAACCGTTCTACATGGTACCATTGTATGTAGGAATGTAACCTAAGATGGACCAGGGACTATGCATTATGGACTAGGAGATGTGTAGTGTACATAAAACAGTCCACATGGCCACAACTAACGCACACTGCCCATTCCAAATGGATGTAAAGGGGAAAATGAGGGGATCAGGAGCTCACGGAGGACATTACTAGAAGGGAAGAAAAACAGGACCTTTATAGTGAATGTAAAGGTTAATTTTTTTTTTTCTAAAATAGCAAACATGTCATACTTGCCTGCTCTGTGCAATGGTTTTTCAAGGCAGCCCTTACCCTCCTTTTCTGGGGTCCCCAGCCAGCGGTCTTGACTCCTCCACTTATCTGAGTGCCCACATAAGCTGCTCAGCCATGGCCCTGCTTACAGGGTTTGATTGGCAGCAGCAAGAGCCAATGGCTCCCGCTGTTACCAAGCCTCCTGTGAGAGAGGGGAGAGAAAAGCAGCACTGCAGATGTGTTGGATTAAGGTCGGGCTTAGGTAAATATTTGGGGGGGGGTTTACCTTAATAAAGAGAATGCATTAAGGTTAAAAAAACAAAAAAACAAAAAAAAAAACACCCTACTGCCACAACCCCTTTAAGCATTGTATGAATTAATTTGAAAAATAAAGATATTGTTTTTTGTCACTTTAATCATACAATAAAGGACACAGGCTGAGTATTTATAGGACTTTAGAGGCTCCCGAGCTGTGAATGAAAGGGTGGGACACAACTAGGCAAAAAACTGTGCCAACAGGCCCAAAAACAACAAGGGTCAACAGAACCAACTGCAGAATGCCGCTACAAGAACTTTAATCACTTGCCTACTGGGCAATTTTACCCCCTACTGCCTAGGCCAATTTTCAGCTTTCAGCCCTGTCACACTTTGAATGACAATTGCGCAGTCATGCAACACTGTACCAAAACGAAATTTATCATTTTTTTTTTATTATTTAAAGAAAAAAGTTTGTCAATTTGTAAATTCTGTAAATTTTGTAAAGAAGTAATTTTTCTCCTTCACTGATGTGCGCTGATGAGGCGGCATTAATAGGCATCACTAATGGGCACTGATTGGTGTCACTGATGAGCACTGCTGGGGCTGTACTGTATCCAGGGCACTGATGATCAGTGCCCTAAATACCTGCACGGGTCTCCCCTGCTAGAAGATTCTGCTGATCGGCTCTCCTCTCCACACACTCTGTCAGTGTGAGCTGATAAACGGCACTTCCTTGTTTACATGTGACCGGCTGTGATTGGACACAGCTGATCACATGGGTAAAGAGCCACGTCATTGGCTCTTTACCAAGATCTGGGTCACGCCGTGTTCTGGCCACAATCGCCTCACTGCGCATCCGTTTTGACAGCAAACAGCGAGATTTTTGAAAGAGAAACAACATAATTTTAGAGTGAATAAATACAGTATATAAATGTGGGTTATGCTACAGGAACAATACAATTAGCTGCTAGCACAAATGGTGCAAACTCAAAATTGTATATAAAAAAGGTGCTGTGCTCATTATGGCAAAACCTAATGTCATTAATATGAAATATATTGTGAAATGAACGCGAGTGACTGTGTGTTACTAACAATCAATGATGAACAATGTAATAGTGTGAGCAAAATTTACAAATACACAAAGTATCAATATTATCAAAAAGTGTCAATGTTTCAAAATAACCACCACTGACCACAAAATAAAAAACTGGATGCATATAAATGTGTTCAAAAAACACAATTTATACATGAACCAGTGTTGAAAATACAAAAACGTGCTATGAATAAGTGCAGTCAAGTCTCCATCAGGTGCCCCAAAGGTGTGCTCTAACCTGGCCATCTGACCCTCACTACAAAGGCTAATTTTGCTTAATATAGCACATACACTGGTCAACCAGATAGATCCAATCAATAGAGGAAAGGTGCACAGTTGGGATGCCAAATGACAATTCACAGTGCTCTGATAAACTGATAAAAAAAATTAAAAAAAAGTGCAAATACACTCCCATGGATAAATAAAAAGAAGCTCTTCCAAACCTGCTGTCACTCACATGCCTTCCCACTGCAGCTGTTGAAAGGCCAAACGCCGCTCGGGTGAATCATGCAGTCTGTAGCATTCCTTCAGACTGCATGATTCCGCATAATCTATCCCTGAGCGGTGTTTGGTCTTTCAGCCAGACTCAGTGACCCCTCTGTCCTTTAAGACCTGGGTTTCAACAGCCATACTTAGAAGCAGGAAGAAATAGCGAGTCTCCAAGACAACAGGTCTGACCTGTTTGGAGGGGGTCATCTCCTAGTTGTCCGAGTAGGTCTGTTTACCAGGTTCTTCTGGGCCAGTTTGGTGCAACGGAATCACAAGTTTCTTCTCTTGCTCTATGTTGCGCAGCAGATAAGGCAGAATTTGCACTGGAGGGAAGGCATAGCCTTGATTGAGACCAGGGAGCTTTGTCCAATGTTGGTGCTGGACGATCCTTGATCTGGACCAGAAATTGTGGTACCTTGTTGAATCTTGAGGTCCTGATATCCACGTCCAGGGTCCCCCATCTCAGATATTAGGTTTAATATGTTGTGGTAAAGGCCCATTTCTCCTTGGTCCAGGCGGTGATGGCTAAGATAATCTACCTTCCAGTTGTCCACTCCTAAGATGCAGAGATTGCTGGACAGTGTTTCTCTGTCAATGAGATGATCTGGCTTGCTTTATTCAAGGCTGCACAACTCCTTGGTGACTGATGTAGTCCACAGCAGATTGCACCCCGACTGGATGTCCTTGCAGAAGGAGGGTCCAGTGTTGCAGAAACATGCTCATTGTTCTGAGTTCCCAGAAGTTAAAAGGGGGGCTCGGCTTCCATCGATGACCATGTTCCTGAAGTGTGACAGATTGGAACACTCCTCCCTAGCCTAAAAAAGACTGGCATCTGTCAATAACGCTTTCCTGAGATATGGAAGGAACAACTTCCCCATTGTTAAGGCTGGGCTAAAGATCCACCAAGCTATGGCATTCCTTACCAGGCCGGACAGGAGCATGGGTAGGTTGAGAAAAGAAGCCTAGTTCTATGCTAACAAGATGTCCTGTTGGAGAGGCTTCAGATGAAATTCGAAGGTAGCCACCATGTGACCTAGAACTCTGATGAAGAACCTCACAGAGGGGCATCTATGATCTCAATTCTTGAGGGTGAGCTTTGAGAGAGAGAGAGAGAGCAGTTTCTTCTCTGGAAGGAAGACTTTTGCTTGGGCTTGGTCTAGAATCAGGCCCAAGTATTTCAGGCAAAAGAAATGGTGGAGAGAAAATATTTTGTATGGATGTTCATCACCTAGTCAGAAGCCTGAAGCATCTGAATTGTCCTGTGGATGTTTGTAGATATATGGAAGGGAGATTAATCCTTCATAGGAAGGTTGTCTAGATAACCTGTAATCTGAATGTGAGTTCAAGAAGAGGTGAGAGGCCCTTTGTGAATGCTCAGAGCAGAGGATAGGCCAAAAAAGCAGTGCAACAAATTGGAAGTGACGGTCTCTTACTACAAAGTTTGAAAAACGCTGATCAGGTGGCATTAAGGGGAATATGTGGGTAGGGACCTTGGATGTCTACAGATAAAGTTTTCCCCTCATCTCAAATAGGCAATAACTGACCTAGCATATTCCATGTGAAATTTTGGAATTTGAAATTATTTGTTTTGGGAGTTTAGGGCCAACTTGGTTATGGTAGCGTGAGCAAGTTTGAATATAAACCTTTAAACTCGTCTTGGGGAGACTGGCACAACTACTCCCTGAGATGTCTGCGACCCAGACATATGCAAACTGTAACAGATTCTTGGAAGTGAGGGCACCCCTTTCTTGGGAACAGGGCTTTGGGGAAGACTTGATGAGCTTTGCTGGCCAAATCTTGCACTGAAAGGAAGATCTGAACGTGGGCTTACAAGCTGAAGCCTAGGTAGAGTGTTAAAGTGCTCTGCATTTTTAGGAGGTAGAGGCTCCTGAAAAAAGGGGATTTTGGAACTTTCTGCAGTGGAAGAAGATGATTTTCTTTTTGTGACATCTTTGAAAATGTTTCAAGTGCTTCACTAAGAGAGACTCCCTCCTTAGGAGGGCATACTACGTAATGAGGCCTCTCTTACACTCTTACAGGCAGTTCCAGCTGACCAGACTTTGAGCCACAGGATTCTGCACATGTACCTAGGGGGTGTGTCTTCGAAAGCTTGCCAGTGTCAAATCACCTGAAGATATAAACCTATCCAGTTGAAAATAAATATATTAAGCTCTGGTGCTTGTAATTTTTGGTGTGGAGATTTTGGTTCTAAAGAAAAAAAAATGAATCTCCCTGAAGGCCTCATTTACAAAATTGTTTATATGCATGCAGCGGGCATGCAACTAAATGTGACCAAACAAGGATAAACTTGCTTCAAAGAAGTTATATCTAGGAAAGTGATCTGGGAAGCATGATGTGGGAATTCTTCAAATTTGTGTATACTTTCAAGATTACTCCTCCTGGTTTAAGTAAGTGCAGGAGTGCTATTTTGAGTGAGACCTTAACCACCCCCAAAGCGTGCCAAAGTGTGTGCTTTTTTTGTGGTACCATGCGTTTTGGTGGGCAAGTGTTTGCAAGATGGTGGGGGTACCATTAATGGCACCTGCATACATCTGCAAAAGGAAGCACATTTTTGTGCAGGGTGAACAAGCCCTTAACCTAAGCCCTATAAGCAGCAGTAATCTCCTCTTGTGCAGTACTCAAGCAGGCCCTGGGATCATGACACCAGAATCATATTTGTGAATTGCTTTACCTAGTAATTTCAATTCTATTGAACCAATCTTGTGTTTTACACATCTCTGTCATACCGCACAAACAGGTGATCAGCTGATTTAGCTTTTTTTAGCTTCTTGTGTTACCTTTCTGCCTGACTGGACATTGAATTAGCATTATCACACTACTAGTTCTTTGTATGCAGTGTGGCTGAACCCTATTGCTAGGAAAACCATTCATGTAATTGTACAGTATTTCACTATGTATTTAGCAGTCTGCTTAAAGTTGCTATTTTAATTGTAAAGTTAGTATGAGAAAAAGCATTTCAGAGAATGAGCTTCCAAAAACAAAATCTGCAACAGCAGCCAAAGCCATTTGCAAAAATTCAGCCCCCAAATACATACTTGCTCAGATGTCAACATAAGAAAATTGATCTTACCCAAAAATAGAGAGGAAAAATAAACAATGTAACAGAAATTACAATAGAAAAGATGATTTCACATAAGTTGCATTTGTATTCCATGAAACTAGGAAGAATTACAGGTAAATAAAACATTTAGGAAGTAATGCTTATAAAGATCAAGGAAGATGGTAATGACAGTGGTTTGCGGGAATACTATAAAGTTACAGCAGTTACCAAGTATAACTGTTTACTGTATGTTCAGGAAAGCCATATAAACCTAATGTTTAATCATACGGACAAGTCACTGCTACGCATGTACCGACTGACACAAGAGGCAGTGAATGCACTGTGTTTGTTCACAAGTCACTGTTACTCATCATACTTACAGAGGAGCCAGTGACTTCCCTATTCTCTATGACAAGTCACTGCTACTTATCATACTGACAGGAGAGCCAGTGACGTCAGTGTTCCCTATGACAAGTCACTGCTCACAGTCAAAGCCTGGAACATATAAATACAAATACATGAGGCCACACAAAAAGGGCAAAAAAAAAGGCAAAGATATAACAGGCATCATCTTACTAGACCCAGGTGAGTACAAGATGGCATCTGTTAGGTGATGCATTGTTCTGTGTGTCTGCAGCCCCCACTCTTCCTCGGAGAGGGAAGGAGCACTGCCAGGTTCCAAACACTAACCAGCCTGCGTTTAATAGTAGCTTGATATACAGCTCTGCAGATCACAGAATGGCAAGAGCCTTGATGAAAGGACTCAAGGGCTTGAGGCAATGGTGCATTGAAAAACAGCTGAATAAATGAGGGGGAGAGACAAAGATTAACTCTTGGGTGTTCTGCTGGCAGAGTATGGCACTGCAAAATGTGAAGCACCTTTAAACAGCAACAAGGTGGCCCTGCTAGCAATACGGTTATCAATGTCAGTATCATGACTGATATATCAACACAATAAATAATCAGTATTCTTTGGCTTATTTTTTACATTTTTAGTTCTGACATTTAGGTCCTTTACCATTTCTGGTCCTATAGAATAGGATATACCAAGAGTACGTTTACAGTATCATTAAACAAATCTTTATTTCATGAAAGCTGACCTAGGTATTTCTTACATTATGCAGTTGGGGCCTATCAAGAATTGATCCTCATGTTTGAAATTGCAGAAAGATTATTGTACGAATAGCTTTTAGGCTTCATGTACGATACTGCTGGTAAATGGACGTTTAGGAGCAGTTGGGTGTTTTCTGCTGCCCCTGAACCCTCTTCTGTTATTTTATCAGTACATGTACACAGGGTCGTTTATAGTCGTTTCTAGGCAGTTGAGATCAGAAGCATTTTTTGGAAAGCAAAAAAAATGCGTTCAGGAAGGATGTTCAGACTTCAGAGGCATTTGAAACGCCAAACGGCTGTAACAGCTTGCAAATGCGGTAACTCACGTTTAGTCGCATTTCGTTTACAGGCAATTTTAATTTTTGACTATTTGAAAAAAAAAAAAAAAGCGCTTCTAAACGCTGCATGTAAATGCGGCAAAACTGATATTTTTAAAGGTTGGTTACTATCTATCAAGTTACATTGTTCAGGAGAGGTTGTAACCGTCCCATGTACATTAAGCCTAAGGCCCCTTTCACACGGGCTTAGCTTTTAGCTGCAGTTAGACGAACATATCTACGGCACCTAAACTCAGACAATGTTTCTTTCTTATGGCCCTATTCACACACTGTGTTTCATTACCTGGGGTTTTGTGCAGTTAGGAAAAAATAAATTTGACTGCATCCAGGACTGATTTATCACAGCTATCTGTACATAACCGCAGGTAATCGCAGTGTACCATTTCACCTGCGGATAGCAGTGGCAACAAGGAAGGAAAGACAGTAAGCACATCAGAAAATGGCAAGAATGTTCCACCACAGCTAAATGCAGCCACATGTAAACGCACGTAATCACTGCTAATCGCAATGTACAACTGCAAGTGATCGCTGTGCCTGAAGTCTTCGAATTTCTTTACTTTTAACCGAGGCAGGACAGTCGCTCATGGGAAAGAGGCCTTACAGAGATGTTGAGTAGAATTGCACCGTTCTATCACAAGAAGTAAAGTCCTATTTTACTAAACATGTCATGCCAGCAAATACTTAGTGGGCTCCATACACATGTAAACATTTCTACTATTTTACCTAACTAAACTGAATGAATGAATGAAGTTTAGGAGGAATTTTCATGCCTGAAAAGCTACTGGATTTGACCCGGCACTACTGGTATTAAGCATCAGTTGCCAAGTCATTACCAGAATCATTACATTTCCAGAATTTTTATCCTGGAGATGTAAACAGAGTCATGCATGCTGAATTTATCGGCTGCCAGGAGAGGAGGGAGGAAAAGGAGCTGTGCAGGAGCTGAGGCGGGGGGTGCCCCTATCAGTGGAAGCATAAGTGTCGCTGCTGCTCCCACCCGAGCTCTTTTTCTGGCAGGAGCAGGGATGCAGGGAACTGAAGATGCCAGAAAAATCAAAGAGGTGTTTGCGCATGCCTATCCATATATGCATGCATGTTGTATGCAAGTGTATGCAGTGTGTACATATGTTGCATGCATGTGTAGGGCGTGTATATGCATGTTTGTGTGTGTGTGTGTGTGTGTGTGTGTGTGTGTGTGTGTGTGTGTGTACAGGTAGTGCTGTTCGGCTTAGCATATGAAGCTGATGGTGAAAAGAATCAAAGGGGGCACTGTGTACTGGCTGTATATACTTCTCACTCCTAAAATATGAACCTTACACACACCTGACCCCTATACTTTGTAGTTACATTACATACTCCTGACTCCCACACTGTAGGTAGGCTTAAGTTTAGGCTCAAGTTTGTATTGTGTGGCTTTGAGGCGGCCACGATGTCAGGGAAAGTGGAAGCTATCAACGGGCAGCTCTTCCTGTTCATAGACCCCCTAACCTGAGGAAGGCATTAATATAATACAGTAACCAGAAGCAGGGATGGGTGGAATATGCATTTGATAAAGTTAAAGTAACGGAGGGCGTCTAAGCATTGTCACATGTGCAGAAATGCATCGATAGTTCTACTTGAGCATAAACTACGGGTTAAAAGTACATTTTTCGACTGACTGCTTTAGAACATTGTTTAAACCAATCAGACATCCAAAATTTAGACTTTAAATTTAAACAACATTCAGCTTCACTTTGTACATATTAAACACAGATCATTACCAATGCACTGTCACTTTAACAGAAGCGCTAGCAGGTTTTCAACAGGTTTCAAACTGTAATGACGCTTGTTGAAAGACTGCTCGCAGGCCGCAAGCTTTTCATTTCCAGTAGAATTTAGTTGGGTAGGCGCAGTGAATATTTTCCTTCTGAATGACTGGGGTTTTCCTTACTGAACTCAAGAGAGATTGGGATGGGAGTTCGAAATTTTGATCTTGAAGGTTTAGAGTTTGTGACTTCAGAAGCCCAGGTTACAGGATTTTACAATACAATGTGACCAAGGAGTTAAGATATACCGGAAAAAAAAGCCTTAATGCCTAGGAAAGTAGGTGCCCCAGGAATAGGCACAGAATCCTGTCACAATGTACCCAAAACCAAGTACTCTGCCATTCTCCAAATTCTGGACATAAGGAAAGGTGCAGGCTTTATCTGAACTACAGCAGTTAAAGTTACATCTTCTGTGGACCAGTTTTCAACCAAGTCATACAAGCTTTGGACCACCTATGCCTAAATTTACTTTCTACCCTTTAAAATCATCACTAGATGTGCACGCCAGACCTTGACGCTGCTGCTTTCTATGTTGTCTATCTACAATCAATCTGTTGTTTAAGGCTTCTGTAGTTTGTTATATATTGCTTTTTACTTAGGATTTGCTTCTTTTTCACCTTTTTTCCATCCCCCCTTTTTATGAAGGTACTGATCAAACTAATATAAGGTGTTCCAGCACACACCTGTTCATACTGATTCCTAAAAAAAAAAAAAAAAAAAAAAAATTGCAATAAATGTTTGTCCTTCCCTTTGTGTGTGTCACTTACCTAATCTATATAAAAGTGCCAGGAGACCTATTCCTGTAGACATTTATTATTATTCACCTCGGGATGTTAGCCAGAAGCTCCATTCAAGATTAGAGTCTTGGTTACTGACAATGCAGGTGCATAGCGAGAAAAAGTTGTTTTCTCTATATAGTGTCATTCATGGGATCGTGTCAATCAGTTCTGTAATTCTTAAGCCTAGTACACAAGGTCCGAATGTTGGGCGGCATTGGCTGGTTTAATAGAAACAGGCCGACATTTGTCCCGTGTACAGCAGCTGGTCCAAAAGAAGCTTTGGTTGAAGGGTCATGACCGAAAAAGGTCTGCCGACCAGCTCCCATGACCGGCCGACATTTAGACTGTGTACGGCAGCCGGTCTAACAGAAGCTTCTGTGCAAGGGTCATGACCGATAGAGGTCTGCCGACCAGCTTCCGGGATCTGCAGACATTTGGACCACGTGTATGGCAGCCGGTCCAACAGAAGCTTCTTTCGAAGGGACATGACCTAAAAAACGCCTGCCGACTGGCTCATGGTCAGTGCACTCAGCCAATAGCAGAGAGCGCTGACCAGAGCTGTCAATTTTCTTTTCTTCATTCAACCCCAAAAATCAAAATTAGTAGTGTGTAAAAGGCTTAAATCTTAAAATTTCTGAAAAGGTGAAGGAGGTAGAGCAGCAAGCCCTTCAGTTTCTCTACCCTACTCAGCTGTCGCCAATCTTATCTCATCTTATAGCAGAATGTAGGAAGATGGCTGGGAACTATTCAACACTTGCTGCAGACCACTACGGATAAAGAAACCCTTCAGAAGAGCTAACACATGGATACATTTTTTAATTTTTTTGGCCATTGTTAGAAAATTGACAGATGTAATCTGGTTGCTGTGGATATCGCCTTTGTTCTTCCTCTAAACTTTGTGGGCAGAGGCATAGAAGTTTTAAAGTAAACCTGTACATAGCATCAGTAGTGTATTTAGGTTTTGTGTTGCCCTAGGCCTGACCAAACTTGTGCACCCCCTAATTTAAATATGACCCACCCCTTCCTGTCAAGGCCACACCCCTTGCTGTTTAAGACCCGCCCCGAAATTTTCAAGTGGGGACATTAGTTCTGAGGGCATGGGGGGGGGGGGGGGCAATGGATTCCCTTAATTTGCATAGATTTCCTCTCACTTCCTGTTTGGCTATGGGGCAGAAAGTTAATGGAAATCTCTGCAATGGGACAGGGATGGAAAAAAAAAAATAAACTGACAGGGGCTATAACCCTCCCTTATTCTATCCAAAATGGAAAAAAAATAAAGTGTTGCCTATAGTTCTTTAAGCACAAATTTCTGATAATTTTATGGAGAGCACTAAGAAGATATAACCATGCCAATGGTGCAGCAGAAAACATATAGCACAGTGAGGAAGGTTTGTGGTCCACGATGATAGGAAAGTCAAAATTAGAAGCAGCGCCCCAACCCACCCCTCCACCATGTTGTGGAATGCCGGCCGCCCGCATCCTGGAAGCAGTGCGGCCGCTTTATGGGGGCACAAAGACTAATTTGCTTCTCAGCCCAGTCCGCCCCATAAGACTGGCACTACACTAACAGTGTAGTGCAAGCCGGCGGGGACTCTTTCTGTGCTGCCCTCCTGCAAAGTGCTGCCCTAGGCCTGGGCGAGGATACAGCGTTGCATAGCATTACATTTATCATTTGCTAGCATAAATTAAATGCGAGTGCCCAGCGATGCCTGCATGTACCCAATGTGTGTCAGCACAACATCTTAGAAGTGCTGTTACCTAAGGAACTCGATTATACAAATACCCACCTCAGAAACTACTGGACAGTGGTCAGGAAGGCAGTCCATGAGAGTGATGGCCCAGTAACAAAAGTAGAGGGTCAAACCTGCATGGTTCATTAAGTTTTGCAACAGAGAGCATCCATGGTTTTGAGCTTCTGAGGCATCCCACATGGTAATGTATGTGTTAGCAAAGGATGGCTTTCCATTTTGGTGGTTTACACAACATTTTTTAAACAATTGTACTCTATTTTGTGTCAATTGGATATCACAAGTTACTGGTATTTAGACACCGCAGTAGATCGAAGCGTTTCTCTACACCAGCTTCCACATTTTCACAAATTTAGACAGTATGTAGGAAAAGCGTTAACTTGTACTCACAGAGCACACGCATACAACATTCATTATATATTGTTAGAAGATGCCAGGTCTCTAGAACCACAGTGCTAATTGAGACACAATGCTAGTTCGACAGGGGAATCAAACATTTGTACAATACTTAAGTACAAGTGACAGCAATTGACAAGAAGATGGGGAATCCCTGTCATATAAAGCTGACAATCGACACTGTGCAGAATGGTAATAACCATGCGATTGCAGACACATTATTTAACAAATAAGCTTAGCGATCAGACTTCTGCACATAAAATATCTCATTAAATATTAATTAAAAGGAGGAACAGAATGACAACAGAATACAAACAGCAACGGAAAACTGTTGTCATAATGCTCTGAAAAAAATGAGTGAAAATGGAATTAAATCTAATGCCTAGTGTATGTTTATAACAACCACTATACACTTACAGTACATTATATACATGACAAGAAGAAAAAAAAAAAATGCAGCACAACTACAACAATCTTTTTTTATTGCAGCTATTTGTTTATTAATGCTTTCTGTATAAATAAAAGTGGTATCTGAAGGCTCATTTTGTAAGACCAGCCATAATGGGATGTCGGAAGCCATGTACTAATGATTAGATTAGGGATCGACCGATTATCAGTAAGGCCGATTATTGCAGGCCAATATAAGCATTTTCTGAAAAATCGGTATCGGTCGCAAACTAGAGCAATATTGCTTTAAGGGGATTTACCAGCGTGATGCTCAGAAATATTCCTTTATCCTGTTGTTTTGCAAACCCATGTACACTACAAACTGTATGATTGAATCGGTTCTGATATCGCTGTTTTACTAACCTGAAAGCTTATTAATCTAAATTGGAAACCTTCATTTTGTTTGCAAATATTAAAGATTCTAACTACCGGCAAGAATGAGTCCTTAAATTTAAAGAGCACCCGTCATTTCCGATTCATCATGGCAGTGCCTGTTAGCGGGCATCCACTCACATGCTACTGCCACATCCCTCACCTTGCTGTGTCACTGCTGCATCACCAGCCATCCCATTAAAGTGAATGGGACTGTCTGAGTCAACAGCGGGTCAGAGGAGGAGCCGCTACGGGTCAGAGATGACAGTTCCTCTTTAAAAATTAGGATTTAAATCAAGTGGATTTAAAGCAAGCCTTTTTACTAGTGATCTAAATCGTGATTTAAAATCGACTTGATTTAAATCAAATCCACCCCGAGTAAAACCTTGGATTGCGAGTAACTTGGCCTGCGAGTGTTTTACATAACAACCAAATTTTTTTTCTAAAATGTTAACTTGATAAACTAGCGAGGACTTGCAAAAAGAGTAGCATTACCTCACAACTGAGCATTAGGCCTTATGCACACTAGACGTTTTTACAGCTGCTTCTAGGGGCGTCTGACGTTTTTTTCTGCCTCTAAATGCCCCTCCATGTTAGCCTATGTGTCCATGCACACTTAGGCTTTTAGCAGCGTTTAGTGGCAGGAGCTTTTAGAGGTTTTTAGAGGCAGGAAAAAAAAAAAAACACTGCCGATGCATTCAGGAGAAGCAGAATTAGGGCAGAAAAAAACGCTTGAAGCTGATGAACGTTCGTGCTTCAGCATGAATTCATTTCAATGACCAGGATAAATGATTTATTCTGACCAATGAAATGAATTAACGCCCACGAGCTGGACGCTGAAAAAGCTTCTAAAAGTTTTAAAACACTTTTACAAGTGTCAGTCTTTTTTTCTGCAAAAATGCTGCTGGCTTCTAGGAGAGTTAAATAAACGTCCTGTGTGCATGAGGCCTGAGACTTGGGATTTGACTTGTGAGACTCCCAAGTCACGTGACATGTAAAATCCCATGTTAGTCAATGAGAGCTGTCTTAATTAGCACTACTAAAGTCGCTCGAACTTTAGAAAAGGTTCCTGTACGACAATAAGGCGACATCTATCAGACTTGTGCCCATAGACTTTAGTGGAAATTGCCTCCAAGTCGGATCCTTATCTTAAATTGATGCGATATTTAAACCAACATTACAGGAAGATTACCTAGGCATTCCCTAAAGTTGCTTCGAAGTTCCCTGGCAATGTTGTGCCAACTTTCAGCCTGGGTTCACACTTGTGCAATCACAGACATCACATGCAAGGTCTGTGCAATGCAAATTCAGCCGCACAAACTGTATGGCTGAAATCGCATCGCATTCACACCAAAATGGTGCAGGACCCTTTTTTGGTCCACACTGGAATCGAATTGCATGGGTTTTCACACCTATGCGATCCGATTCCTGTCAGATTTCACAGTTCAGTGCAAACTGATTTGGGGGCGTCATTAACTTTACATTGACATCCCCAGCAGTTCGCAGATGTCCGTGTGAACCAGTGTGCGATTCAGGAACCGGTACTGAATCACAGGGTCTCCCGCATCACCAGTGTGAACCGCCTCTCTTCTCTTTTATACTCTGTAGCTCCTGAAGTGCAGGTTAATTTGATGTGTTTTTACACTTTAATACAGTATTTTGTATTGCTGTAATCATTTTTACGTGAATAAATTGGTTGTGGAACGAATCATCTGAGTTTCAATTATTTCTTATGGGGAAATTTGCTTTGCTATACGAGTTCTTTGGATTACAAGCACGTTTCCGAACGAATTATGCTTGCAATCCAAGGTTTTACTTTATATCAAAAAGCGAAACATATAAAAGATACAGTTAAAAGTTACATCCAACACCAAGAATTCTGTTTATAATTAGTAAATAAATCAAACTTTTTTACAAAGATATATTTTAAACATCATTAACGTTTCCCCTAAATAACGTTTCCCCTAAATGTGTTGTTTCCGGACCACTAAAATATACTACATTTTGGTATTTCCACCATTTGCGCAAAAGCCAATCTCCAGGCAGATATTTAAATAAATAAGAAAAAAAAAAAAAAAAAAAAAAAAGGAATACAGCAGGAATGTATTAAAAACAAATAATTAAAATCAAAAGTATTTTAAAACTGCAACTAGTATAAAATGTCTGGATTTCAGCTTCTTGCAATCCTCATTACAGCAACACACAGACAGGGAGAGGGATGGGAACGTACTTGGGGTTGATCGGGTGTCCTGCATTCACATGTGCTGGCCAGAAGGAATGAGGTGTGTTCAGACACAAGTCCGAACCCACAAGAAATATCCAGCCAGAAAGCTGTCACTGCAGACAGCCTATCATAAGTGGCCAAATCATTCCCTGCCCCACATATACATGCCCTTTATATAACATGGGGCAGGGAGTGCCTTGGCCACATAGGATTGGCTGCCTGCAGTGACAGCTTCCTGGTGGGATCGCTCCTGCAGGTTGGGACTCGCGTCCACACACGCTTGAGCTCATCCCTACTGGCCAGCAACATGCCGATTGCTGCTCCTTCACTGTCCAATCACAGGCTAGGGGCAAGGAGGTGAGCAAGCTCTGATGCCTAAAGTAGAACTAAAAAAGGCAAAATCCCCCCCCATTTTGGAATATGGGAGGATTACACAGTTACATAGTTAGTAAGGTGGAATGAAAGACACCAGTCCATCCAGTTCAACCTGAACCTGGGGGTTATAACCTCTGTCAGTTTCATTGCCATTTAGGTCCAACTGGGGAGCTCTGCGTCTAATGCATGCGACTGTGGCATTATAGGGTTAAATCATGCGAAGAAGAGGTGATCTAATGCCTTCTCAATCTAAAAGGGGTATTGCTTTTCAGAATGCATCACACTCTACCAAGAGCCCTAAAATTAGCCATAGAGGAGTCATTTTTGTTTTTTTCAGCCAAACAGATTCCTTCATCCACACAAGGAAGGTGGGTGGAAGAATTCTGCATAGACTTTCACCTGCAATTTCTCTTAATCAGAGCAGGGTTTGACAGCACGGGTAGCAGGAGGAGTTCTTTTTTTTTTTTTTAATTCCTTTATTTCATATTATTATGGCATAGATACATATCACAAAACAAGTCAGATCATATATTCCTGACAATTACATATCGGTTATCACATTCGTTTGGACATGACAATAAAATCAAGTGAACATAGATTTTGGGATATTTAGGAAATGTTCTAGCCAATGCTATATCATTTATATAAACAGAAACCCAAGGTGGCCTAAAAAAGAGCCACCTGGTAAAGATATAAAACTGGTCATGAAACAAAAGGATATCCCTTTTCATCAACTTATTATTCAAACAGTTATAATGCAGAATACATTAACATGTATTTCCGGCTCACCATGTATTGTGTAATTTCTATATGTGAGTTACCGCCATCACTACGGCTGTGGTAGTGAGCATAATGGTACAGAGGATATTCAGGGTAAAAAGAAAGACTGAAGAAGTAGAAAAGGATGAAACGAGTGACTGGTTGTGGAGAGATAAAAAGGAAAGAGAGGGGAGGGCGGAGTAGAGGAAGGACGGAAGGGAGTGAGGGAAACAGGGCCGCAACACCACCCCCCCTAGAGAGGCTGTTACTCTCACACCTATATGCTGTGTATATGGACGCAGCTAGATGACAGATACCCAATTGTCACCCTACTTATCCAGGGTTTATACCTGTGCTATCTCTTGTAGGTAGGCACTGGTACTCACGAAGTATCTCCAGGGTCTCTATTTGTCATTGAAATGTTCCTCCTTGCTATATAAAGTTGCAGTTAATTCCTCCATGAGGAGGATACAATTGACTTTGGAGTACCACAGAACCTTGGTTGGCGGAATGGGTTGTTGCCACAGTGCAGGGATACATGCCCTCGCCGCATTGAGGAGTTGCATTGTCAGGGTTTTTTTGTATTTTCGGGTGGGTCTCGGGGTCAGGTGTAAAAGGCACACAGCCGGATTGTCTCTTAGCTCAACTGAGGTCAAGCTACGAATAGTCGATGTCACCCCCTCCCAGAAAGGTTTCAAAACAGGGCATGCCCAGATGTGTACCATGCTCCCAACCTCTGTGTTGCATCTCCAACATTTATCGGATAGCGAAGGGTTCATTTTATGGAGCAAATATGGGACTCTATACCATCGGGTCATAATTTTATATCCTGATTCCTGATAATGGCTCGCAATCGAGGCTTTGTGTGCTAGGAGCAGAATTTTTTCCTTTTGTTGTGCGGTGAACTGCATTCCCAGGTCCCTTTCCCATTTATGTATGAATGCCGGGGTCGGTTCATCCTTCTGGTAGGTAAGAAGGCTGTATAAGAACGAGAGCGTATGTCGTGTTGGTTCCCCGGATTTGCAAAGTGATTCCAGAGGGGTGAGGTCACGTGGGGCATATGGCGTTTTCTGAAGGGTCTTCAGAAAATGTCTGAGTTGCAGGGTGCTAAGGTTGTCTAGTGGAGGTTCTGTAAGTTCAGAGATAGTGGAGGCAGAGGGAAGCTCTCCATGTGGCCAAACATCTCCCAGAGAGTGTCTCCCATGGGCGGCCAATTGTCTTAGTCTACGACTGGTTAGACCGGGGATGAAATCAGGATTTCCTATGACAGGAGTCATGGGAGAAGGTAGTGGTGATAGGTCTGTGCTGCGGAATATTCTTTTTGCTATCGTGAGAGTGGCCCCTATCAGAGGATGAGCTTTCAAATCATCCGGTGGCGGAGGCAAAAGCCACGGGGACGAAAGCAGAGGGATGGCGGCATCTTCAACTTCCATTCTTACCCATTGTTTTGAGTCTTTATTACAGTGCCAATCCACGATCTTAGCAAGGTGTACTGCCTTGTAGTATCTAAAAATGTCGGGAAGGCCAATGCCTCCCTTCTCTTTGGGTCTGGTCAGCATTTGTATTCTCGTCCTGGGTGACTTGTGGGCCCAGATGAATTCCTGTATAATCGTCTGCATTTGCTTAAAAAAGATCATTGGTACCCGGATCGGCAGCGTTTGGAGTACATATAGAACCCGTGGTAGAGCCGTCATTTTCAGGGCGTTGCACCGTCCAAACCAGGTCAAAGTTAGATTATGCCAAGCCCGAAAGTCCATCTTAAGTCTTTGTAGTAGGGGTAGATAATTTTGGGAGTACAAATGTGCCAAGTCCGGTGTGATGTCTATTCCTAGGTAGCGTATGGATTTATCTGCCCACTGAAACGGAAAGGACTTACACATGATCTGAGCCTCAGAAATTGGTACTGTTATAGTTAGCACTGCGGACTTGGCACAGTTGACCTTGAAATTTGACGCTTCGCCGTACGACCGTAGAGCAGCCAATATGTTGGGGAGTGAAACCCGCGGATTGGATACAAAAAAGATTAGGTCGTCGGCGAAGGCCGCGATTTTGTGGTGACCCGATGGCTTCACAATCCCTGTGATATTGGGATCTCCTCTCTGACACTACATAGAAACGGCTCGAGGGTCAGAATAAAAATGAGCGGAGACAGGGGACACCCCTGTCTCGTCCCATTTGTAATGGTGAAACAATCTGAGCGCCACTCATTGACCCGCACCGTCGCCGATGGGACAGAATACAGAGACGATATCCAGGTGAGCATATTGGGTCCTAATCCAATGTGTTCCAGGTTGGCCCGCATAAAATGCCAAGCCACCCTGTCAAAAGCCTTCTCTGCGTCTGTTGAGAGCAGCAGAAAAGGCTTTTTAATACAGCGCGCCTCATGCATGAGGTTTATGACCCTAATAGTATTGTCTCTCGTCTCCCGTAATGGCACAAACCCTGCCTGGTCAAAGTGAATCAGTTGAGACATATGCGGTAGAAGTCTGTTCGAGAGTATTTTGGAAAACAACTTTAAGTCTACGTTTAGTAGCGCTATCGGGCGGTAATTTCCACAGTGAGATGGGTCTTTCCCTTCTTTTGGTATTAGGGAAATAAATGCCCTTAACGAGTCTGCCAAGCAGGGGCTACCCCCCTTTAACGTGTTGTACGCTGTCAATAAAGGAGATGTCAGATATGTCGCGAAGATCTGGTAATAGGTCAGGGTGAAGCCATCTGGCCCCGGAGCCCTTCTCGGTTTTGTTTGAGCAAGGGCTGACTGGAGTTCCTCAGACGTGATCTCGGACTCCAGGGAGTCTCCAATATCTTCTGGCAGAGTAGGCATACCTGAGGCCCTAATGTATTCACCTGCTGACGAAGTCCTAGCTGTTAGAGACTCCGTGGTTTCCCCCCTATGTATGTTATACAATTGCTGATAGTATGCGGTGAATTCATTCGCTATGTCTTTGGAGGAATGTACTTTGGTCCCCTGTGCAGTAACTATAGAGGGGATATAGGTGCGCTGTCTCGGGCCACGTAGCGCTCTGGCCAACATCCAGCCCGGCTTGTTTGAGAATTCAAACAAGGTCCTTCTCGCCCAAGCCAGACTCTGCGTCATTTGATACAATAGGTCCCTCAGTTCCCCTCTGGCCTTTAATAAGGCCTTGAGGTGCGTTTCGGCCAATGACCTCTTATGCAGCATTTCGAGAAAGCACACCTGGGAAATCAACAGGTCGATCTGTTTGTTTTTTTTCTCTTTTCCGTGCAGTCCCAATCCTGATCAGCTCCCCCCTCACCACACACTTATGGGCCTCCCATACCGTCAATGGGGACGACGACTGATCTACATTTTCTGCAAAATAATTAGTGAGGGTTCGTCCTATCTCACTTTGGACTTCAGGGATTTGTAGCAGCGATTCGTTTAGTTTCCAGGTTGGAGGTGTTTTGAGCTCTGTATTCCAACATAAAGGCCCATGGATGGGTGCATGGTCTGAGAATGAAATGTAGTCAATCTGGTAGGAGGTGACAAAAGGGAGATCCTTGTGCTGGATCTGGAAGAAATCGATCCTAGAATACGTGTGATGCACCGAAGAGAAGTAGGTATAATCCCTACCCTCCGGGTGCATGATCCTCCATGGATCCACCAACTGCAGGTTGACCAGCTCAGCTTTGAGTTTTTTAAGATACGAGAAGGACAGATGTGACGCCCCTCTGGAGACATCGAGTAGCGGCTCTTGTGCATAATTAAAATCACTGCCCATTAAAAAGAGACCCTCCCGAAAATCCAAGATCAAGGGTATGAGGGACCTCATAAAAGACAGGTTGTCTGAATTTGGAAAGTAGACATTCACCAAGGTCACTGTGGTACCCCTAATTTTCCCTTTAACGAACAGATAGCGGCCCTGCAGGTCTGCCCTCTCCTCCAATAAAGTCCACGGTAGTGATCTGGCTATCAGAATACTGACTCCTTTTGGCTTCGACAGAGGGGAGGAGGCGTGGTAAACATTCGGGAAATCCCTGTTGCATAGTCTGGGAATTGCCAAGTGCTTAAAATGAGTCTCCTGGATTAGCGCCACCTGAGTGTGGGACTTTTTAAGATCAGAGAGAAGCCTTGAACGCTTCTCAGGCGTGGCCAGGCCCCGAACATTTAGGGAAGTGAATTTAATCTCCCATCTGGGATGTGAAAACGGGGGTACTCCAGGGGGAGCCATGTTGCACACCTGTATGGGTGGGTAAAGGAAGGGGCAGGTCGGGAATAGGGTAGGGGAGGGGGAAGAACTGGACAAGGAAAAGAACGAAGGTATAACAAGTAAAGATGAGAAAAGAAGACAAGGAAGTTATAGGTTATCCAACTGTTGCTAAATTAAGCCTTGCGCAAGTATGCGCTTCCTATATGTGGGGGTGGAAGACTAGACTCCGTGACGCAGAGGGAGACGTGCCATCAGGAGAGAACCAGCATTATATCGGACACTAGACTATCACCTCAAATTACTTCTAGATTATACCAAATATCGGCCCAGGCATTGAATTTAAAACCGCCCGTGGTGAACAACTCATAAATGTGAAGCTAATATTCATAAGCGTGTTGGTGGTCACCATATGGGCTCATAATAAAACATAAGTAACACAGAAAGAAAACGTGTCATAAACAGTGGGATATCGCACAAAATGTGTCCTTTCACTGTCCGGGAAAGGGACGCCCCAACACCCCCGTCTTGTGTCAGAAAATCAAAAAGGATAACAAAAATACCTTCTGAAAAAATATATATCGACAGGGGGGGGGGGGGGTGAGGCGAAATAAGCCCCATCCCGTTCAGCTCCAGGCACTCACCTAGAGAACTCAACCCCTCAGCCGAGGGGCAGGTTTCCAGTACAGTGTACATTCCGAAAGACCCACAATAACTCTATGCACCGCTCAGATAGCTGCACGGGGCCTAATGTGAGTGTATAAAGGATACCAGTTCAGTTTAAGTTGATGGGACCTTTAAGAGTCCCCGTCATCTCTCCAAGAATGCTTCTCCCTGCCGTCGGGCCCGATTAAGCCTCAGGGGAGGTAGGATTGTCTCTTGGGGCCATTCTGGATCTGGAACGCCAATGTCTCCTGCTGGATCTTTGGGGTCTTGGTGATGCAGATCTCGGGTTATTAAATGTGGACGGAAAGTCTATTAGGTACAGGAAACTCGGGAATCTCCAGGAACATAAACAGCTCTGAAAGTTGGTCCGGCCATCGCAGTGTGAAGGAATTGTTTCCCTTAAGCACAGTCAAGTGAAACGGGTGACCCCATTTGTATGTGGCTCCTGCCGTTCTAATCGCTTCAAGTAGCGCACGCAACAGACCTCTCATCCGCAGGGTGAGCCATGATAGGTCTGGAAACAGCTGCACTGGTGCGCCATCAAAGTCTACTGGACCCTGCGTCCATGCCCTCCGTAGTATTTAATCGCGTAATAGTGGACTCTGGCTAGGACATCTCTCGGCGCAAGAGCATCTCCTCCTCTAGGACCCTGCACGCGGTGCACTTGGTCCAGTTCCAATTCCGCCGTCGGCGGCTTGTCCAGTAGGCGGTTGAAAATGGCCACTATTGTAGCCCTAAGGTCTCCCCCGGAGGTGGTTTCCGGCAGACCACGCAGTCTGATGTTGTGCCTGCGGCAGCGATTTTCGCCATCGTCTCATGAGAGTTGCATCAAAATCAGGCGCCTTTTATAATCCGACTGTGCCTCCTCCAGTGCTGCCATTCTAAAGCAGAGGAGGATGTTTCCACCACTGTCACCCTATAGTCTACAGTGTCAATCCGTTGTTTGAGATCATGTATTTCTCTAGACAGGGTACTCACAATTGAGGCTGCAGATTCATGTCCTTTTTAGTGGGGAGGAGGGCGATGATGTCCTTCCAACACTCTGCGGGTAGTTGTTCTTGGGCACTTGCAGCCTGTGAGAACAAACATCCATCTGCTCCCAGCATGTCTGGGGAGAGGATCGGAGAGTCCGGTCTGTGTGGAATAGGTGCCGTCCCTTGGGATAAGTTAGGGAGTCCTTTGCCAGCCTTCTTGAGGGACGCTGTGCTGGCGGTGTTAGTACGCGGCAGCGCCATCTTGGGATCCGAGGAATGTGACGGAGTTGCCGTATTCCACAGGAAATATGCGGTAATGTTCGTGCTTCTACTCACTGCGGGTGTTCCTGGTGGTCTGTCCGTCACGGACATGTAAAAAGCAGCGAGGTCCGTACTCTAGAACCGGTTCTCAGCCCGAACGGTGTACGGAGCTCCCAGGTAAAGCAGCCTCACAGTGCCATTGTCAAGCCCCCCAGGAGGAGTTCTTAAACTTTTCTTTACAGGTACACTTTTATTTTACATATTCAGTTTAAAGAAAAGAGAGTTGTTTTATCGTCCTATGTGGATATCTGGACTTGGTTGGTGAAACTTTGGGGTCGATTTACTAAAGGCAAATAGACTGTGCACTTTTGCAAGTGCAGTTGCACTTTGTAAATGCAGCTGCTCCAGAGCTTAGCAAATGAGCAGAAGCTCTGTTGACTTCCATTGTCCAATCATGTGCAAGCAAAAATGCTGTTTTATTTTTATTTTCCTTGCACCTGATTGGGCACTGTTTGCAAAGTGAATCCTTACTTCATTTACTAAGCTCTGGAGCAACTGCTCGTTGCAAAGTGCACAGTCTATCTGCCTTTAGTAAATCAACCCCTTTGAGTTGTACCGCTTCCCTTAGAAAACTTTTCTTTTACTGCATTTTTCTTTGTTAGTTTTTCCGTACTCAAGAGAACATTTTGGCCTCAAACAGCTTTACAAAACTCCTCTGATGTCGTTAAAACAGCTGTAAAATATTTTTTTTAAATATTTATAATGTTTCTTTAGCAGTAGCAACAATATTACTTACAGGCCTGTATTGTTCAGCAGCTTAGTATTGGTTGCTAAAAGACCAAAAACATTCACACTGTTTAGCGCACTGTTAGCTGATGTCAGATGGGCTGTTTTCAGCTCAATATCTGACTTAATTAGAAGCATAGCAATTAAATTGTAACAAATGTGCCTAATTTTGTTACAATGTAATCTTCCAGCTGATTACTCGGAAAAAAAAAAAAAAAAAAAAAACACACACACACACGACAATACGCAATGTCTTTTTAGAACTTTTCTCAGTCTCATAAAAAATGTTGTGCTACACAGCTGCCACACTGACCGGAAGTGCCTGTTTAACTAGATGGTGGTAGGGAAAGAGCTTGATGAAAATGGGGAAAGTGCCCATCTAATATTAGAAGAAAACACACACACAGTACACTTTCCCTGATCTGTCTGCAGAAATATAAAACAACCTAAAACAGTATGTATGCACAAATATTCAGGTACTTTATTATGCGGCAAAACCATCTCCCTAGCACATTAGCTGTGCAGATCATTTAAATATTTTTAGTTGATTTATGTATTATATTAGGGGAGGAGTCCCCGCTGTCAGAACACAATATCACAGTGGGGGAGATCCCTGCATCAACAACGCTTGTGTGGATGGTTGAACGAAAAAGGAAAAAAAACTCTACGTGTACAGGCATACCCCACTTTTAAGTACAGAATGGGGTTTATTTACTAAAGCTGGAAAGTGCAAAATCAGGAGCACTTCTGCATAGAAACCAATGAGCTTCTAACCCCAGCTTGTTCAATTAAGCCTTGGTAATAGAACCTGGAAACTCATTGGTTTCTATGCAGAAGTGAGTCTGATTTTGCACTTTCCAGCTTTAGTAAATAAACCCCATTTTATACTTAAAAGTGGGGTATGCCTGTATACCCAGCCTAAAGCTAGGGCTACACTGCTGATTGAATCATGAACAAAACAGTCATTTATTACAGATTTTCAGTCTGAAGTTATGGGGGCTACATTAAGTTTTCCTTTTTTCCCATACCTAGAATTAGTGTTGGGTGAGCGGTACGGACCAACAGGGCCGTCTTTAAGGCAGGGCAAAAGGGGCAGCTGCCCCGGGCCCTGTCATTGTTGTGGGGCCCAAAGCAACTGCCTCATACTTGCCAACTATCCCAGTTTAAATTCCCTTGTCCTTTGAAGTTTTAGTCCTGTGCTGTGTCCCGATATTTCATTGTGAAGTGCTGCTATTAATGCTGCCCACCTCTGCCCTATTGTTGTGTACAGATGACTCACATGCAGACCCTGTGTTTACATGTAAATAACCGTCAATCATATGTAAATAATGGCAGCATTCATATGTAAATAGTAGCTGCATTCATATGTAATTGGTTGCGGCTAGTGGCATTGATATGTAAATAACGGTGGCATTCATATGTATATCATGCCACCCTGCAGTGAGGAGAAGATGTACTGTAACATCTATCAACCAATCAGTGAGCAGTATTACTGTACAATAATCTCTAGCAACCAATCAACAAGCAGAAATCATGTGCTGTAACCTCTAGCAATTAATCAGTGAGCCTTAATGTGTTCTGTAACCTCTAGCAACCAGTCAGTAAGCGGTAATGATACGCTGTAACCTCTGGCAACCAATTGCAAGGTCTGCCTGATCTGATACAGTAAACTGATTTTAAGGTTAGATGCTATTTATTGTCTCAGAGCGGGTGGAGAGCGAAATTTCATGGGGGGCCCAATAAAAATTTTGCCCAGGGTCCAATCAATGTTAAAGACGGCCCTGCGGACCAAGCACAAGTTTGGCCCGAACATCACCCCGAACAGTTGAATTTGCGGGGCGCTAGGTGGAATGTGTGCCCACGGAGTGCCCCACAACATTGCGTGCTGCAAAGTGCATTCTAAGTCCTGATTGAGCAAAGCTTAAAAAAAAAAAAAATTTTTTTTTAAATTGTCCTCCAATGTAGATCCATCTTTAATTGCGACGCCCACGCGGCCAGGTGGCTCTGCCCCTTGCCTATATAAGAATGGTTATATAGCGAAGCAGGCATTAGGCAGTTAGCCTTCGTCGTGGGTGGAATTTTTTTTTCTCCTTTTACTGGGTCCAGTGGTGGCGGCGGGCATAGAGATTGATGATGGATCTACATCGGGGGAAAGTATTATTTCTTTATTATAAAGGAATTGTCAAAAACTGTTTTTTTTTTTTTGTTCTTTTTTGACACCTTTTAGTAAATGGGTAGGGGTATGTACCCCCATACTCATTCACATGGGGGGGGGGGCAAGAACTGAGTGAGCCCTTATTAAAGGGGGCTTCCAGATTTTGATAAGCCCCGCCCCACCTCAAAGCACCCTCCCCTTTTTTATAAAATGTCAGTTTTGCTGCAGAAGGTTCTATACATGGTACAGACGCACCACTTTACAGGCAGACTAAGGCCCCCCCGGCACTATATTTCAAAGGGATTTTCATTGTTTCACTTTAAGCATCATTAAAATAACTGCTCCTATAAAAACAATCTTTTTGAAAAAAATGTTTGCATTGATACATGTCCCCAAGGGCAGTACCCAGGCCCCATACCCTTTTTTATGGCCAAAAACCTGCATACAAGCCTTCAAAATGGGGACTTTTGATTTTTTATGTTTGGGTCCCATTGACTTTAATAGAGTTTGCGGCTTGGGTCTGAACTTTTTACATATTCGGGAGTTCTGGTCCGAACCGAACTATAGGGTATTCGGCCCATCACTACTTCAGATGAAAACATTTACTAAACTGCATCCATGAAGGAGCAGCGTTGTCACCATCCTAAGCTGTTTGGCATGGAAGGAGGAATCTTTTTTGATTTCCCTCAAATCAGCCCACAAGCTGAGAAAATCTGCCCATCCCTGCAGATCAAAATCTCCTCCCAAAGCACATTGGCCACCATGCCAGGGTGAGTGCTATGCATCATACAACACAGCGAAACAAGGATGTGAAAAAGAAAAGGAAATCTGTGTATAACGAAAAGGAATTGTGTCACACCTCATTTATGCTTGGCCAGTCACAAAACACCAAAGTCGCATTGAAGTCACATCAAGTTGCAACGCAAAGTCGCACTAGAAGTCACATGTCACAGCAGTGTGAACCAACCTCTGTGGAGCAGGGGAAACCCACACCCTGATCAAAATTTGCCTGCTCCCTGATGGACTGGCCAAATTGTGATCCGTCTATAGCCACCTTTACTGTGTTCCTATTGCCTTTGCTTACAAGTAGATGAGACGCCAATGCCAATGACCAGAGAAGCTTTGAGTGCATCAGACATGGCTGCTTTGTGCCTAGTATAAATGAAGTGGATTCGACTGTAGACAACTCTTCATCACAAACAATGGAACTATATAAAAAAACTAATAATTTAAACTGGTTATAGTTTTAGCTTCTGCATCTCAGTCTTAATTTGCCACAAAGAATCCATGTCATTCTTTCTTACCATGTATTTTATATGTCCCATCGCCTTGGCTCCAAAGGAACATTTTTATCTCCATGGAGCAGCAAAGCATTTCATTCATGCATTCCTGTAATTACTCCCAGCTGAGCTATATTTACTACTGAAGCAAAATGGCAAAGGGAATATGCTTTTAGACAAACCGGCAGCAACATTAGCGATACATTTACAGCTATTTTTATCTTCCCACCTTTCTCGCTTCCACACGTGAGCAAGAAATGACACCTGAAGAAGGTGCTAATGAGACTGCATAAGGCAATTCCAGAAATACATGAGAGATGTTTTCAAGCTGACTTCACTCACACAGCTCCATTGATGAGACAGCCGAGGAAACAGCTACAACTTGCTACTCACTTGTCATCATTACGTCTGCCAAATATATGCAATTGCATACTGTATATGAAAACAGCCTAAAAGAAACTTTTCATATTAACAAAGGAATGTCTCATCCACATATTCCACTGATATTTAAACAGACAGATTATTGACTTTCTATTTCAGTATCTTTATTTTATTTTTACACCACCATGTCATAAAGAGCTTTAACAAATACAAAGCCAACGATACGGAACAACATTTTACATTGTAGAAATCTATTTTAAATAGAAAAAGATCAGGTCTGGATTTAGGATTTCCAAACAGGGTTGGCTAAATTAGCATGTAGGAGAGGAGAGCGGAGAGAGAGGAGAGAGGGGAGAGAGAAGGGGGAGCCAGGCCTTCCACCTGCTTGCCCCAGCCTGAAAGACTGCAAAGGAGTAGCAGAGCGCTACTCACTCTGCTCTCTCTCTTCTTGTCAGGAAGTTACCAAGATTAGACTGACAATACTGTGCAATGCAATAGATCCTGGTTTGCTCATACCGCTGATCCTCCCTCTATCAATCTTTTATCATTATTTTTTTTTAAATAACAGGTCAGATGTAATGCTGTACCATGGGGAGGTCATTTTACCCTACTGAATTACTATATTGTAATATCCGAAAGCAGATACTAAAATGCAATCATTTTTTAAATAAATAAAAAAAAGTCAGCAGCTACCTATCCCATGGGTGCTTATCCTGTGGCCCTCCAGCTATTGCAAAACTACAAGTCCCACAATGCCTCAGCCTTTAGGAGTAATTTTTGTAACTGTCAGCCTTGCAATGCCCTCATGGAACTTATAGTTCTGCAACAGCTGGAGAGCCACAGGTTGAGCACCCATGACCTATACCAGTGATGGTGAACCTTGGCACTCCAGATGTTTTGGAACTACATTTCCCATGATGCTCAACTACACTGCAGAGTGCATGAGCATCATGGGAAATGTAGTTTCTAAACATCTGGGATGCCAGGGTTCGCCATCACTGACCTATACTGTAGTTGCTGACTTTTCAGGGACAGGCACTTACCAGCAGTCCAGCTCTGTCTTCACCCGGGCTGGTTCTTTGCCACTCTTAGGTCAGCCAAACACGGTTCGAATCTCGGCTGGTTCAGCAGGAACCGGACGGGATTCGAACCGTTAATGGGCAGGCCGAATGTACCAAGACGATCGATCAACTTGGGTACAACCAGCCTGCTGGATTCTCTTGCGAATATCTCTGCTATAGCCGCTAGCGATAATCATGGTCTTTTCCCTGCAGGGACGGCTTCCCCCACCAGGAGAAGACAATGGCCCGGCAGGAGGGATTCCCACATCAACACTGTGTTGGTGGGTGAATCAAGCAAGTTTCTTTCCTCAAACCAGTAGTTGCAGGAAATAAATTTGCTAAGTGTATGACCGGCCTTGGGCCCCACTCACATCTTGCAATTTGGGATCACGGGCAATCACTGTGATCCCAAAACGTGTAGCAATCACAGCAGAATGTACTGCACACGTTTGGGTGGCATTAACCTTAAATGGCACGCCAAATACTATGCGATTCTGCCACGATTGTCATGCAACAGAATAATGCAGCAAACCGTGCCTTTACAAATCGTGTGAAGATGGTCATTGGAAATGGAGCAGGAGCTTATTTTTGGGTGACAAACACACATAGGGCAGCCTATTTAAGTGAAAGGGCTGTCCCAGGCAACACACAGATCAGTGTGAAAATTATGACGTCAAAATCACGTAGAGGTAACAAGCGGAAAATGATGTGAAGGGGGCCTTACACATATGCTAGATACTTCTAGGGTAGTGAATTCACTTACTATGTACCCAAACAACCTTAGCCCCATCGCCCAAAAAACAGATTATTGGCCGAGAGTCCAAAGTGGAAAGTTCTTCAGTTGCTTTTTTTTGCTTCATGAGAATTATAGAACTACGGTAACTATAAATAAAAACAGGTAACAAAAACCCATTTTAGAAGCCATAGCAACCCTAACCCCAACATTGTCTATTATTAATGCCTGCAAACGTTCATTTATTTTGGGTTATAAAAGTCTATTTAATCACTTCTATATAAAAAATGACTTTTGTTGGCTACTACATTCCACAACAAGCACCTTCCACTAGATCAAACTTACTCACCCATTCATTGGTGAGAAGACAGGATGGAGATGAATTACAGACGCTGGTCTGGGTTGCACAGTAGAGAGCAGAGGGTAAGAGGCAGTTACTCTTTGTTGAGGAAAGAACTGATGCATCGTTTGTCTAGCTAATGCATTCCAGAGCATAACCAAAAGTCACTCAGCCCTGCTATAAAGTGCTGCTAACACCATTACTGTAATAATGAAATTAGCATCATGGCTGTAAGGAGCAACCTCCAACTGAGAGGCCCCCGGGCCAATGTTAAGCAGCATTTTATTTTTATTTTTCCCAAGAAGAGCAACACCCTCATGAATTTATGAAGAAACATCAATATCTAAATATGACAGTACATTATACTAAAACCACGATTCATTTCAAATATCCCTGCCAACATAAGCAAAGTCGACCATTTGCTACAGACGTAATTAAATATGGATTAAATATACTCCCAGCTCATAATACCCCACAGAATACCCTTGGTCTAAATAAAAGTAGATTGTTTTAGGCCTCATTCACACAACAGCAAAGGAACTTTTGTTTCTTGCCTAATCAGTAAAAATTGTTATGGCTATGTTATGTCCATGAAGAGTTAAACAGCAGTTACAACCAGCAACTGTAACTACATTTAGCAATGGAAAAGCAGTCTGTCTCACAGTCCCCCCTCCAATTCATCCCAAAGGTGTTCTATCAGGTTGAGGTCAGGACTCTGTGCAGGCCAGTCAAGTTCCTCCATCCCAAACTAGCTCATCCATGTCTTTATGGACCTTGCTTTGTGCACTGGTCTAAATCATTTCATGGAGGGGGGATCATGGTGTGGGGTTATTTTTCAGGGGTTGGGCTTGGCCACTTAGTTCCAGCAACAT